>NC_029794.2:67593314-67640611 GCF_000816755.2 Arachis ipaensis
GTATGCTCAAGAGAGAGATTGTAATTGGGTTTATTGTTGGATTGCTCTCTATTCACTAACACTAATCCTCCCAAGAGTGGATTGGAACTTTTGGATAGAACAGCATTCCAACTCGTTTGACTTACCCTTACTTAGTAAGGGACAACTAAACACAATAACCCTCAATTGTCAATTAATCTTGAGAGTACTCCAACACGAATAGGGCTTCCAGCTAATCAACTCCCAGTCAAGGCTTTTATTTAAATTTATATAAATTTTCTAATTTAATTTTCTGCCATTCAACTTAAACCTTTTTGAAAACATCTGATTAATAAAATAGCACACTTTTCTGTAACTCGTTGGGAGACGACCTGGGATTCATACTCCTCTTAATGGGGAGTTGATTGAAAGGAACCCTTGAGTTAGGATGCTCAAGAGAGAGATTGTAATTGGGTTTATTGTTGGATTGCTCTCTATTCACTAACACCAATCCTCCCAAGAGTGGATTGGAACTTGTGGATAGAACAGCATTCCAACTCGTTTGACTTACCCTTACTTAGTAAGGGACAACTAAACACAATAACCCTCAATTGTCAATTAATCTTGAGAGTACTCCAACACGAATAGGGCTTCCAGCTAATCAACTCCCAGTCAAGGCTTTTATTTAAATTTATATAAATTTTCTAATTTAATTTTCTGCCATTCAACTTAAACCTTTTTGAAAACATCTGATTAATAAAATAGCACACTTTTCTGTAACTCGTTGGGAGACGACCTGGGATTCATACTCCCAGTATTTTGATTTTAATTTCTGTGACACCCTTCTAAATTGATAAGTGGATTTCTGGTTGGTTGAGAACTATACTTGCAACGCATATTTATAATCATTCTTAACTCGCCAATTTCTGCGCCCATCAATTTTTGGCACCGTTGCTGGGGTGGTACAATAGAGTGCTAAAGTTATTAATTGGAATTTATTTATTTGTATTTTATTTTATTTTGCTACTTTGAGCTGCTTGTTTCTTTCCTTAGATGACACGTTCGCTTCCTGATCCAAGCTTGCTAATATTCGATCTTGAGATTGAAAGAACTATTTCACGACTAAGGCAAGCTCAGCGTCGGTTAGTCCTCTCTGAGGGCGGATCTGAAACGTCGTTTGAGAAAGAAACCAGCCCCCGTTCTACTGATTTGGTTGTTTTATGTACAGGTAACATGGCAGCAGCTAGGAGAGGTACTATCTAGGAGGTTGAAGCCCCTGATTTTACAATGCAACCATTTCAAGCGCATCACCTAGCGGTGGCTACAGACTTTGAAATAAGGACCGCACTACTCAATTTGATGCCCAAGTTTCATGGCTTACCTGCTCAAGAGCCTATCAAGCACCTGAGAGATTTTCAGGCAGCCTGTTCTACTGTCAAGCGTGATGGTGCAGATGAAACTTCAATTTTGCTGAAAGCTTTCCCATTTTCTCTTGAGGGAAAGGCAAGAGAGTGGTACTACACTCAACCAGTAGCAATTGTATCCAACTGGGATACACTGAGAAGAGAATTCTTGGAAAAGTTCTTTCCAGCTGAAGTTACTGATAAACTGATTGCCCGAAACCACATTACTACATTTGTTGAGCCACAGATTGCCCGAAGACAATGGGGGTTCCTACAAAGATAGCTAAGGCAGGTCAATCTTTCATGCGTAGTCGAGTTATACTCCAACTACCACCTACCAACCCTGCAGTCTGTCTACGTCCGTCAGAAGCAAGTCCCCATTACAGAAGAGGCCATTCAAAAAGTTCTAAGTCTTCCCCCTGTTCCAGAAGAATTGGATGTCTTTCAAGAAGCCGCACTCAAGCGCCAGATGTACCAATTTGACTGGGACGCTGTTCTCAGAGTTATCGCACTACCTGGCAGTCGATGGATCTACAGATACCATCGTACCCGCTCTAAGGGAATATCGGCTTCAGCACTTACCTTGGAGGCTCGCGTATGGGCACAGAACATGTCCCATTACGTCTTTCCGAGCACTCACGAGTCCTCCTTCACTACGGACATGGCCGTTATACTATGATGCATCCTTACAGACCAACCTCTGAATCTACCAAGACATATCCGGAATGCCATGGGACATGTACAAATTGCGGGCAACTTACCTTTCCCTGCCTTGGTCTCAGATATTGTCTCAGCAGCCAGAGTCTCCTACAGAGCTGGGGACACCAAAGCCATGCTTCCCCGGGATGATCAGTATGTCCCTAACGGGAAGTACCTTAGACTTCCAACAGCCACTATCAACCATCCTACTGAACCAGTTGAAGATATTTCTTCTTCAACACCACAAGCACCCACCACTGATCAGCTGCTCCATCAGATACTTGAAAAGTTGGATCGGCAAGAACACAAAGCTATCTTTGGAACAAAATTTCAAGTGTTTTTAATTAATTATTTTATGTTAAATTTGCTTGGAGTTATATTTGGAACATGATTTTTGAGCTAAAGAACACACAACCTGTGAGATTTCAGCCCTTTATGAATGGTTATATTATTTAACCATAATTATTTTATTCTTATGTGTTTACTTCTCTATGACTGTAATCTATATTTTGTTTCATCTTATATGTCCAATGTTTATTATATTTATATGTTTGCATATGATTGAGGCCATTATTTGTTTAGCTCACTTATCCAAATAAAGCCTACCCTTTCAATTACCTTTGTTAGCCACTTTGAGCCTTTAAATCCCATTTGTTCTATATTTTACCACATCACTAGTCTTAAGCGGAAAAATAATTATATATCCCAAATGGAATCTTTGGTTAGCTTAAGATAGAATTGTGTGAGTCAATCAAGTATCGGAAAATGTGGGAACAAAGGATAATAAGGGAATGAGTCATGATAATATTATGAAAATTTGGATACCTACTCATGTGAAACTATAAGAATTAAAAATCTATGTGCATTGATAAGCTGTGTTATTTTTATGTTTCTATGTTTATAAAAAAAAATCCAAAAATACTCAATAAATAAATAAGGGGACAAAATTACCCCAATGCTAAGTCAAGCATTCAATGATCAATGCATGTATGATAAAATCAAAATAAAAGGTTGATACATAAGTATGGATGTGAAAGGGATTTCCGGGTAGCTAGGTATGAATTCTAAAATTATATGGAATATATATATAGGTTATGTTAAAGCTTGGGTTAATTAAAGATTCAATTTATAAGCTTACTTAGCCATATATATATCCTCACCCTTACCTTGGCCCCATTACAACCTTGAAAAGACCTCATGATGTTTGCATTGGTATATTAAATGTTGTTGATTGGTTAGGAGAAGAACAAAAATTAGAAAGCATGATTAGAGAAGGATAGAGTGATGACCCTATACACTAGAGAGACTAGAGTGTATATACATCATCAGTGAGGGTTCCATGCTTGAATTTCAATGTTCTCTGCTTTCATGAGCTATCTTCTTGCATTTTTATCTGTTCTTACTGTATAAGAATTGAGTTAGTAGAATTTGATTTGTAATTGTTTTGAAGAAGCTTACTTACTTTTGATCAAGTGGACAAAAATCATATAGTTGCATTCATATATATAGGTTGCATTGCATTTCATAGGTTTTACATGTTCTTACTCATTCATTTTATCTCCTTCAACTAAGCACGAGGACATGCTAATGTTTAAGTGTGGGGAGGTTGATAAACTACTATTTTATGGTTTATATTGTGTTTAATTGTGTGGTTTTATCATGATCTCTACCCACTTATTCATTAAATAAGCATGCATTTTTAATTCCTTCCTAAAGTTATTGCATGATTGAAAACCTGCTTCCTAGAGACTTTTAATTATATATTTTATTCCTCCTTTATTCCATTCGATGCCGTGATCTATGTGTTAAGTGTTTCAGGATTTATAGGGCATGAATGAGTTGGAGATTGGAGAGAAAGCTTGCAAAAATAGAAGGAACACAAGAAATTGAGGAGATGACCAGCGAGAAGTGACGCGGCCGCATGGATGACGTGATCGCGTAGCATGGAATAGAACGAGTGACGCAGCCGCATGGACGACGCGACCGCGTGGCAAAGCAGAAGCCGAATGATGCGGCCGCATGGATGACGCGACCGCGTGATATACACGATTTGCATAATCTGTAGAATCGCTGGGGGCGATTTCGGGCCGCCCTATTTTGACCCAGTTTTCGGCCCAGAAAAGCAGACTAGAGCCAGAGAACATACAGAAATTGACAACAACATTCATTCCGCATAGTTTTAGTTTTTAGATCTAGTTTTCCTCTCCTCTAGGTTTTCTCTCTACACATTCATAGTTTTTAGGATTTGTTATGTTCATTGTTTTTGCATTGGGATATTAAGAAGAGTTATTGCCTCATCAAGACTTCGACATTCTAGTTCGTTTTCTTCACTTGTCTCTTACTCTTCCATGTTCCTTAATTTACTTAATTTTACTATTGGATTATTTTAGCATTTATTAATATAAGAATTACTTTTATTTTTAATTAATCTTTTGATCATTATTTATCATGTCTTTCTTTAATTCCCTTTCTTATGTTATGAATTTTACATTTACAATGAGCGAGTAGTTCCCTAACTTGATGGGGAGTTGATTGAAAGGAACCCTTGAGTTAGGATGCTCAAGAGAGAGATTGTAATTGGGTTTATTGTTGGATTGCTCTCTATTCACTAACACCAATCCTCCTAATAGTGGATTGCAACTTGTGGATAGAACAGCATTCCAACTCGTTTGACTTACCCTTACTTAGTAAGGGACAACTAAACAAAATAACTCTCAATTGTCAATTAATCTTGAGAGAACTCCAACACGAATAGGGCTTCCAGCTAATCAACTCCCAGTCAAGGCTTTTATTTAAATTTATATAAATTCTCAAATTTAATTTTCTGCCATTCAACTCAAACCATATTGAAAACATCTGATTAATAAAATAGCACACTTTTCTGCAACTCGTTGGGAGACGACCTGGGATTCATACTCCCAGTATTTTGATTTTAATTTCTGTGACACCCTTCTAAATTGATAAGCGGATTTCTGGTTGGTTGAGAACTATACTTGCAACGCATATTTTTAATCATTCTTAACTCGCCAATTTCCGTGCCCATCAGGAAGTTGTTGATAAACTCCAATTTTGTGGTTTATCTTGTGCTTAATTTGGGGGATTTTATCACCTTTTCTCACATTTATTCAATGAAATAGCATGGTTTTGCAATTCTCCCTTGATTTGTGCTTAAATGTGAAAACATGCTTTTTAGGCTTTAAAATAGCTAAATTCAATTCACTTTAATTCCATTCGATGCCTTGATGTGTTTGTTAAGTGATTTCAGATTCATAAGGCAAGTATTGGATGGAAGAAGTGAGGAGAAAAGCATGCAAAGTGGGAGAACACATGAAGAAATGAAGGAACCGAAATGTTGTCAAGCCTGACCTCTTCGCACTCAATCGATCATAACTTGAGCTACAGAGGTCTAAATAAGGTGTTTGCAGTTGCTTTGGAAAGCTAACATCCGGGGCTTTAAAATGATATAAAATTTGCCATATTTTCTTGACGTCTAGGGATGTGCACGTGCACTGTACGTGTGCGTGCCGATGCTGCACATGGCCCACTAAATATGAAATCGCTGGGGGCAATTTATGAAGCACTTTGGGCCCAACCCAACTCATTTCCGATGCTAGTTCATACAGAATTCAAGCTTGGGCAAGGGGGGAGCAATTGTTTGTAGTTTTGGCATCATGTAGGTTAGTTTCTAAAGAGAGAAGCTCCCTCTTCTCTCTAGAATTAGGGTTCTTAGGATATTTCCATCTTAGATCTAGGTCAATTTTCATGTTCTCATCTTGTTTCCTTCATAATTTCTTGTTTCTATTCTTTGATTTGCATGGTTTGTAGTGTTAATTTTCTTTTTATGCTCTCTTTTATGTTCATAGATGCTCTTGTTGGATTTGGTTCAAATTTAATGAAATTTGATGTTCAATGTTCTCTTATTGATGATTTGAGTTGTTGATTTACTTTTCTTGCAATTGGTAGTTGGTAGATTTATTATTCTTGCACTTTTACTATGCTTTCTTTATACACCCACCAAGTGTTTGACAAAATGCTTGGTTGGGCTTTAGAGTAGATTTTGAGCATTCTTGGCTTTTATTTTCAATGACTCTAATCTCTTGCTAATATAATTAGTGAGTTGATTAGGACTTTTGATTTGAGATTAACTAGTCTTGTTTGACTTTCTCTAATGGAAGATAACTTATACCTTCTTCCAACATTGGGGATGACGAAATAAGATAAATTCTTGTTAAGTATTGTTATGATTAATGACTAGGATAGAAAGCCTATGATCTCAAACCTTGCCAAGAATGTGTCTCTTTATTAATTGCTTTCTTTAATTGCTCTCTTTACTTTTCTTGTCATTTATTTTATTGCCCCTTTCATCAACCAAACCCCTTTGTTCTTCATAGCGAATAATTGACCACTTCATTGCGATTCCTTGTGGAATGACCCGGAGTCTAAATACTTCGGTTAATTCTTATTTAGGTTTTGTTTTTTGTGATAACCAAATTTTTGATTGGGAGGATTGTTTGTTGGTGTAGAACTATACTTGCAACGAGAATTCATTCATTTGTGTGAAATTCTATACCATCACAACAATCTCGCTCATCAAAATGGCGCCGTTGCCAGGTAATTGCAATGGTGTTATGTTATTGGCTATTGTATATATGTTAATATGCTTCTTTGCTAGTTTTTGCTTGTTTTAGGAGTTAGTTTTTATTAGTTCTTACTAGTTTTATTTTTATTTTCATTTGCTCTTATGAATTCTCACCCCTTTGGCTATGAGTTTGGCTCAAATTATGTTGTAGGGAATGGGAACCAGGTACGCAAAATCGTGATTGTTTCTTCGCTTGCTATAGCACCAAAAACTTGGTGTGGGAAAACCTGATCTCAAGGATTCTTACATAGTCTCGTGTAACTAACCAGCAAGTGCACTGGGTCATCCAAGTAATAAACCTTACGTGAGTAAGGGTCGATCCCACGGAGATTGTCGGCTTGAAGCAAGCTATGGTCATCCTTGTAAATCCCAGTCAGGCGGATTCAATTGGTTATGAGGTTTTGATAATTAAAATATAAATAAAATAGAAAATAAAATAGAAAATAAAATAGAGATACTTATGTAATTCATTGGTGGGAATTTCAAATAAGCGTCTAGAGATGCTTTGTTGCTTCTGAACTTCTGCTTTCCTACTGCCTTCTTCTAACCATGCGTTACCTCCTTCCATGGCAAGATGTATGATCCTCTCAGATGAAAACAAATCCATATGCGCTGTCACCGCACGGCTAATCATCTGTCGGTTCCCGCTAGCGTCAGAATAGGACCATTGTCCTTTTGCACACTGTCACTGCGCCCAACATTCGCAAGATTGAAGCTCGTCACAGTCATCCCTTCCCAGATCCTACTCGGAATACCACAGACAAGGTTTAGACTTTCCAAATCACAGGAATGCTGCTAATGGTTCTAGCCTATACCACGAAGATACTAATCTCACAGACTCGGTGCGTGTATTAGATATCCAAGAGAGTATACTCTAGCTGTCATCCAATGACTACGTTGAACATCATGTAGATCGCTTTGTGGTTGTCAGGCACGCGATCTTGGCTAAGCGAGTAACGAAGATTGGGTGATTGTCACGGGTCACCCCTTCATTCTGACTTAACTAAATTAAGTACGAGACGATATCTTGGAGAAGAAGTAGGCGTGAATTGAAAAGAAAAAATAGTAGTAATTGCATTAATTCATGAAGAACAACAGAGCTCCACACCTTAATCTATGGGGTGTAGAAACTCCACCGTAGAAAATATATAAGTGAAAGGTCTAGGCATGGCTGTGATGCCAGCCTCCACACGTGTACAATAGCATATGATTCACATACTTGATAAAAGCCTTCTTAAATAAATTACTAAAAGTAGTTTTTATACTAAATTAGTAATCTAGGTTTACAGAATATGAGTAACTAAGTACAGAAATCCACTTCCAGGGCCCACTTAGTGTGTGCTTGGGCTGAGCATTGAAGCTTTTTCATGCTTAGGCTTTTCCTGGAGTTAAACGCCAGCTTTGGTGCCAGTTTAGGTGTTTAACTCCAATTCTGGTGCCAGTTTGGGCGTTTTACGCCAAGATGTTTTAGGCTGAATTTGAATGCCAGTTTGAGCCATCAAATCTCGGGAAAAGTATAGACTATTATATATTGATGGAAAGCCCATGATATCTACTTTCCAACGCAATTAAGAGCTCACCAATTGGGCTTCTGTACCTCCAAAAAACCTACTTTGAGTGCAAGGAGGTCAGAATCCAACAGCATCTGCAGTCCTTTTTCAGCCTCTGAATCAGATTTTTGCTCAGGTCCCTCAGTTTCAGCCATAAAATACCTGAAATCATAGAATAACACAAAAACTCATAGTAAAGTCCAAAAATGTAATTTTTGAATAAAAACTAATAAAAATATAGTAAAAAGTAGCTAAATCATACTAAAAACTATGTAAAAACAATGCCAAAAAGGGTATAAATTTTTACTTGGATGACCCAGTGCACTTGCTGGTTAATTGTATCAAAATTTTGAAGAGAACTAAAATTATGAACGTGCATATTATGTTTTCATTGCCGTTACCAAGGAATGAACAATCACGATTTCGTGCACTAAGTTTTTGGCGCCGTTGCCGGAGATTGTTCGAGTTTGGACAACTGACGGTTCATCTTGTTGCTCAGATTAGGTAATTTTATTTTAATTTTAAGATTTTTATTTCTTATTTTCGAAAAATACAAAAAAAAATATTTCTTCTTTTTTCTTTTTTCCCAAAATAATTTTCGAAAAAACAAAAAAAATTAACAAAATCATAAAATCAAAAATAATTTGATGTTTCTTGTTTGAGTCTATAGTCAAGTTTTAAGTTTGGTGTCAATTGTATCTTTTTAATTTTCTAAAAAAATTATTTTCTAAAATTTCATGCATTGCATTCTTCATGATCTTCGAGTTGTTCTTGGCCAGTCTTCTTGTTTGATCTTCATATTTTCTTGTTTTGTGTCTTTTCTTGTTTTTCATATGCATTCTTGAAACATTAATGCCTAAAGAATAAAAATTTTTAAGTTTGGTGTCTTGCATGTTTTCTTTTCTTGAAAACTTTTCAAAAATAAGTTCTTGGTGTTCATCTTGACATTCAAAGTGTTCTTGGTGTTCATCTAGACATTCATAGTGTTCTTGCATGCATCACATGTTTTGATCCTAAATTTTCATGCATTGAGTCTTTTTTATGTTTTTCTCTTTCATCATGAAAAATTAAAAAAATCAAAAAAATATCTTTCCCTTATTCTATCATAAAATTTTGAAAATTTGGGTTGACTTTTTCAAAAAATTTTCAAAATTAGTTGTTTCTTATGAGTCAAATCAAATTTTCATTTTAAAAACTCTATCTTTTTCAAATCTTTTTCAAAAAAAAATCAAATCTTTTTCATTTTTCTTTCATAATTTTCGAAAATTTCAAATTGATTTTCAAAAATCTTTTTCTTATTTCTATTTCATATTTTTGAATTTAATACTAACAATTAATGTGATTGATTCAAAAATATTAAGTTGTTACTTGCCTATTAAGAAAGGTTCAATCTTTAAATTTTAAAATCATATCTTTTAGTTTCTTGTTAGTCAAGTAAAAATCAAATCTTTTTAAATTTCTTTTTCAAATATTTTTCAAAATAAATTTCAATCACATCTTTTTCAAAATCAATTTCAAAATTTTTTCTAACTTCTTATCTTTTCAAATTTGATTTTCAAATCTTTTTCAATTAACCACTTAACTTTTTGATTGATTCTTATCTTTTTCAAAACTGCCTAACTAATTCTCTCTCTAATTTTCGAAAATCCCTTCCCTCTTTTTCAAAATTCCCTTTTTTTTAACTAATTGTTTTAATTTTTAATTTAATTTGAATTCAATTTTAATTTTCGAAATTTAACTTTAAATTTTATTTTTTTAATTTAACTAATTTTCGAAATTCCCTCTCTCTCATCTCCTTCTATTTATTTATTCATCTACTAACACTTCTCTTTCACCCAAAATTCGAACCCCATCTTCATCTCCGTGTTCGAATTTTACCTCTTCTCCTTCTTACATTCTTCTCTTCTTATACTTGCATAAGGAATCTCTATACTGTGACATAGAGGATTCCATATTTTCTTTTCTGTTTTCTTCTTTTTCATATGAGCAGGAACAAGGATAAGAACATTCTTGTTGAGGCTGATCCAGAACCTGAAAGGACTCTGAAGAGGAAGCTAAGGGAAGCTAAAGCACAACTCTTTGGAGAAAATCTGACAGAAATTTTCGAAAAAGAAGGAGACATGGCTGAAAATAATAACAATGCAAGGAAGATGCTTGGTGATTACTGCACCAAATTCCAATTTACATGGAAGAAGCATCTCAATTCCTGCCATTGGAGCAAACAACTTTGAGCTTAAACCTCAATTAGTTTCTCTGATACAACAGAACTGCAAGTTTCATGGACTTCCATCTGAAGATCCTTTTCAGTTCTTAACTGAATTCTTGCAGATCTGTGATACTGTTAAGACCAATGAGGTTGATCTCGAGGTCTACAAGCTTATACTTTTCCCATTTGCTGTAAGAGACAGAGCTAGAATATGGTTGGACTCTCAACCTAAGGATAACCTGAACTCTTGGGATAAGCTGGTCACGGCTTTCTTAGCCAAGTTCTTTCCTCCTCAAAAGCTTAGTAAGCTTAGAGTGGATGTTTAAACCTTCAAACAGAAAGAAGGTGAATCTCTCTATGAAGCTTGGGAGAGATACAAGGAACTGACCAAATAGTGTCCTTCTGACATGCTTTTAGAATGGACCATCCTGGATATATTCTATGATGGTCTGTCTGAGCTATCAAAGATGTCACTGGACCATTCTGCAGGTGGATCATTTCACCTAAAGAAAATGCCTACAGAAGCTCAAGAACTCATTGACATGGTTGCAAATAACCAGTTCATGTACACTTCTGAAAGGAATCCTGTGAATAATGGGACGCCTATGAGGAAGGGAGTTCTTGAATTTGATATTCTGAATGCCATATTGGCTCAGAATAAAATATTGACTCAGCAAGTCAATATGATCTCTCAAAGTCTGAATGGATTGAAGAAATCATCTAACAGTACTAAAGAGGCATCTTCTGAAGAAGAAGCTTATGATCCTGAGAACCCTGCAATAGCAGAGGTGAATTACATGGGTGAACCCTATGGAAACACCTATAATCCCTCATGGAGGAATCATCCAAATATCTCATGGAAGGATCAACAAAAGCCTCAACAAGGCTTTAATAATGGTAGAAGAAACAGGTTCAGCAATAGCAAGCCTTTTCCATCATCCACTCAGCAATAGACAGAGAATTCTGAGCAGAATCCATCTAGCTTAGAAAATATAGTCTCTGATTTATCTAAGGCCACTTTAAGTTTCATGAATGAAACAAGGTCCTGCATTAGAAATTTGGAGGCACAAGTGGGCCAACTGAGTAAAAGATTCAACGAAACTCCTCCTAGTACTCTCCCAAGTAATACAGAAGAGAATCCAAAGAGAGAGTGCAAGGCCATTGATTTGACCACCATGGCCGAACCTACAAGGGAAGAGAAGGACGTGAATCCTAGTGAGAAAGACCTCCTGGGACGTCCAGTGACCAACAAGGAGTTCCCCTTTGAGGAACCAAAGGAATTTGAGGCTCAATTAGAGACCATAGAGATTCCATTGAACCTCCTTCTGCCCTTCATGAGCTCTGATGAGTATTCTTCCTCTGAAGAGGATGAATACATTACTGAAGAGCAAGTTGCTAAGTACCTTGGTGCAATCATGAAGCTGAATGCCAAATTATTTGGTAATGAGACTTGGGAAAATGAACCTCCCTTGCTCACCAATGAACTAAATGCATTGGATAGGCAGAAATTACCTCAAAAGAAACAGGATCCTGGCAAATTCTTAATACCCTATACCATAGGCACCATGACCTTTGAGAAGGCTCTGTGTGACCTGGGGTCAAGAATAAACTTAATGCCACTCTCTGTAATGGAGAAACTTGGGATCTTTGAGGTGCAAGCTGCCAGAATCTCATTAGAGATGGCAGACAACTCAAGAAAACAGGCTTATGGACAAGTAGAGGGCGTGTTAGTAAAGGTTGAAGGCCTTTACATCCCTGCTGATTTCATAATCCTAGACACTGGGAAGGATGAGAATGAATCCATCATCCTTGGAAGACCCTTCCTAGCCACAGCAAGAGCTGTGATTGATGTGGACAGAGGAGAGTTAGTCCTTCAATTGAATGAGGATAACCTTGTGTTTAAAACTCAAGGATCTCCTTCTGTAACCATGGAGAGGAAGCATGAAAAGCTTCTCTCACTGCAGAGTCAATCAAAGCCCCCACATTCAAACTCTAAGTTTGGTGTTGGGAGGTTCCAACCTTGCTCTGATTATCTGTGAGGCTCCATGGGAGCTCACTATCAAGCTATTGACATTAAAGAAGCGCTTGTTGAGAGGCAACCCAACGTTATTTAATCATATCTATTTTATTTTCTCTTTGTTATTTCATGTTTTATTAGGTTGATGATCATGTGGAGTCACAAAAACTACTGAAAAATCAAAAACAAAATGAAAAACAGCATTAAAAATAGCACACCCTGGAGGAGAACAGTCTAGCGTTTAAACGCCAGAAACAAGCATCTGTCTGGCGTTAAACGCCAGAAATAGGCACCAAGCTGGCGTTTAACGCCAGAAACAAGCATCTACATGGCATTAAACACCAGAAACAAGCTATATTTGGACGTTTAACACCAGAAATAGGCAGCAGTCTGGCGTTAAATGGCAGGATTGCACAGCAAGGGTTTTTTACACGCCTAATTTGAGCAGGGATGTTAAGTCCTTGATCCCACTTGATCTGTGGACCCACAGGATCCCCTCAGGATCTGTGGACCCCACAGGACCCCAACATTTTCTTCTCTCCTCTTCACAACTTTTCATAACACTCTTCCCCAAATACCCCTCACCAATTACCTCAATANTGAAGTTGTGGCCAAGAAGAAAGTGATCCCTGAGGTTCCTTTCAAGCTCAAAAAAAATGAGTATCCGGAGATCCGACTTGAGATCTATAGGAGAGGTTGGGAAGTTCTCACCAACCCCATTCAACAAGTCGGGATCCTAATGGTTCAAGAGTTCTATGCAAACGCATAGATCACTAGGAACCATGATCAAAGTGTGAACCCGAATCCAAAGCATTGGCTCACCATGGTTTGGGGAAAATAGTTAGATTTCAGTACGAAAAATGTAAGGCTGGCGTTCAACTTGCCAATGATGGAAGAGAACGCACGCCCCTACACAAGAAGGGTCAACTTTGATCAAAGGTTGGACCAAGTCCTCATAGACATATGTGAGGAAAGAGCTCAATGGAAAATTGACTCAAGAGGTAAGCCGATTCAATTAAGAAGGCATGACCTCAAACCAGTGGCTAGGGGATGGCTAGAGTTCATCCAACGCTCAATCATTCCTACTATCAACCGGTCTGAAGTTACTATAGACCGGGCAATCATGATCCATAGTATCATGATTGGAGAGGAGGTGGAAGTTCATGAGATTATACCTTAAGAACTCTACAAGGTGGCTAACAAGTCCTCCACTTGGGCAATGTTAGCCTTTCCTCACCTTATTTGCCACCTCTGCAATTCGGCTGGAATTGACATAGAGGGAGACATCCTCATTGAAGAGGACAAGCCCATCACTAAGAAAAAGATGGAGCAAATAAGAGATCATGGACCTCAACATGAGCATGAGGAAATTCCTCACCATGAAATCCCTGAGATGCCTCAGGGGATGCACTTTCCTCCACAGAATTATTGGGAGTAAATCAACACTTCCCTAGGAGAATTAAGTTCCAACATGGGACAACTAAGGGTGGAGCACCAAGAGCACTCCATCATCCTCCATGAAATTAGAGAAGATCAAAGAGCTATGAGGGAGGAGCAAGAAAGACAAGGAAGAGACATAGAGGAGCTCAAGAGCACAATTGGTTCTTCAAGAAGAGGAAGACGCCACCATCACTAAGGTGGACTCATTCCTTAATCTCCTTGTTTATTTATTTTCCTGTTTTTTTATTTTTGAGCTTTATGTTTATTTATATTTGTGTCTTATTACATGATCATTAGTATTTAAGTGTCTATGCCTTAAAGTTATGAATATGAATCCATCACCTCTCTTGAATGAAAAATGTTTTAATTACAAAAGAACAAGAAGTACATGGTTTTGAATTCATCCTTGAAACTAGTTTAATTATTTTGATGTGGTGGCAACACTTTTTGTTTTCTGAATGAATGCTTGAACAGTGCATATGTCTTTTGAAGTTGTTGTTTATGAATGTTAAATATATTGGCTCTTGAAAGAATGATGTAAAAAGAGAAATGTTATTTGATAATCTGAAAAATCATAAAAATGATTCTTAAAGCAAGAAAAAGCAGTGAATACAAAAGCTTGCAGAAAAAAAAAAGAGAAAAGAAAAATGGCAAAAAAAAAGAAAAGAAAAAGAAAAAGAAAGCAGAAAAAGCCAAAAGCTCCTTAAACCAAAAGGCAAAAGGAAAAAGCCAATAGCCCTTAAAACCAAAAGGCAAGGGTAATAAAAAGGATCCAAGACTTTGAGCATCAGTGGATAGGAGGGCCTAAAGGAATAAAATCCTGGCCTAAGCGGCTGAACCAAGCTGTCCCTAACCATGTGTTTATGGCGTGAAGGTGTCAAGTGAAAAATTGAGACTGAGCGGTTAAAGTCAAGGTCCAAAGCAAAAACAGAGTGTGCTTAAGAACCTTGGACACCTCTAATTGAGGACTTTAGCAAAGCTGAGTCACAATCTGAAAAGGTTCACCCAGTTATGTGTCTGTGGCATTTATGTATCCGGTGGTAATACTGGTAAACAAAGTGCTTAGGGCCATGGCCAAGACTCATAAAGTAGCTGTGTTCAAGAATCAACATACTGAACTAGGAGAATCAATAACACTATCTGAATTCTAAGTTCCTATAGATGCCAATCATTCTGAACCTCAATGGATAAAGTGAGATGCTAAACCTATTCAAGAGGCAAAAAGCTACAAGTCCCGCTCATCTGATTGGAGCTAAGTTTCATTGATATTTTGAAATTTATAGTATATTCTCTTCTTTTTATCCTATTTGATTTTCAGTTGCTTGGGGACAAGCAACAATTTAAGCTTGGTGTTGTGATGAGTGGATAATTTATACGCTTTTTGGCATTATTTTTACATAAATTTTAGTATGATTTAGTTAGTTTTAGTATATTTTTATTAGTTTTTAATTAAAATTCACATTTCTAGACTTTACTATGAGTTTGTGTGTTTTTCTGTGATTTCAGGTATTTTCTGGCTGAAATTGAGGGACCTGAGCAAAAATCAGATTCAGAGGTTGAAGAAGGACTGCAGATGTTGTTGGATTCTGACCTCCCTGCACTCAAAGTGAATTTTATAGAGCTACAGAACTCCAAATGGTGCACTCTCAATTGCGTTGGAAAGTAGACATCCAGTGCTTTCTATCAATATATAATAGTTCATACTTTGCCCGAGTTTAGATGACGCAAAATGGCGTTCAACGCCAGTTCCATGCTACATTCTAGAGTTAAACGCTAGAAATAGGTTGCAAAGTGGAGTTAAACACCAAAAACAGGTTACAAACTGGCGTTCAACTCCAAGAGAAGCCTCTACACGTGGAAAGCTCAATGCTCAGTCCAAGCACACACCAAGTGGGCCCCAGAAGTGGATTTCTGCAACATTTACTCATTTCTGTAAACCCTAGTAACTAATTTAGCATAAATAGGACTTTTTACTATTGTATTTACATCCTTAGTTTTATCTTTGGATTATCTTTTGATCCTTTGATCATGTTTAGGGGGCTGGCCATTCGGCCATGCCTGGACCTTATCACTTATGTATTTTCAACGGTAGAGTTTCTACACACCATAGATTAAGGTGTGGAGCTCTGCTGTTCCTCATGAATTAATGCAAAGTACTATTGTTTTTCTATTCAATTCAAGCTTATTCCTATTCTAAGATATCCATTCGCACCCAAGAACATGATAAATGTGATGATTATGTGACACTCATCATCATTCTCACCTATGAACGCGTGCCTGACAAATACTTCCGTTCTACATACAAACAAGCTAGAATGAGTATCTCCTAGATATCTAATACAGGGGACCGAGTCCGAGATATTAGAGTCTTCGTGGTATAAGTTAGAACCCATGGATGGCCATTCTTGAGGTTTGGAAAGTCTAAACCTTGTCTGTGGTATTCCGAGTAGGATCTGGGAAGGGATGGCTGTGACGATCTTCAAACTCGCGAGTGCTGGGCGTAGTGACAGACGCAAAAGGATAGTAAATCCTATTCCAGTATGATCGAGAACCGACAGATGATTAGCCATGTAGTGACAGCGCATTGGACCATTTTCACAGAGAGGATGGGATGTAGCCATTGACAACGGTGATGCCCTACATAAAGCTTGCCGTGGAAGGGAGTAGGAATGATTGGATGAAGACAGCAGGAAAGCAGAGGTTCAGAGGAACGAAAGCATCTCTATATGCTTATCTGAAATTCTCACCAATGAATTACATAAGTATCTCTATCCTAGTTTATGTTTTATTTATCTTTTAATTATTAAAACTCTATAACCTTTTGAATCCGCCTGACTGAGATTTACAAGGTGACCATAGCTTGCTTCAAGCCGACAATCTCCGTGGGATCGACCCTTACTCACGTAAGGTTTATTACTTGGACGACCCAGTGCACTTGCTGGTTAGTTGTATCGAAATTGTGAAGAGAACTAAAATTCAGAACGTGCGTATTAAGTTTTTAGTGCTGTTACCAAGGAATGAACAATCACGATTTCGTGCACCAAGTCCCCGATTAGAGGTGTCCAGAGCTCTTAAGCACACTCTTTTTGCTTTGGACCACGACTTTAACCGCTCAGTCTCAAGCTTCTCACTTGACACCTTCACGCCACAAGCACATGGTTAGGGACAGCTTGGTTTAGCCGCTTAGGCCAGGATTTTATTCCTGTGGGCCCTCCTATCCATTAAAGCTCAAAGCCTTGGATCCTTTTTACCCTTGCCTTTTGGTTTAAAGGGCTATTGGCTTTTTCTGCTTACTTTTTCTTTTTCTTTCTTTTTTTTCGCATTTTTTTCTTTTTTTCGCAAGCTTTGTCTATTCACTGCTTTTTCTTGCTTCAAGAATCAATTTTATGATTTTTCAGATTATCAATAACATTTCTCCTTTTTCATTATTCTTTCAAGAGCCAACAATTTTAACATTCATAAACAACAAATTCAAAAATATGCACTGTTCAAGCATTCATTCAGAAAACAAAAAGTATTGCCACCACATAAAAATAATTAAACTAATTTCAAGATAGAAATCAAAATTCATGCATTTCTAGTTCTTTTGCAATTAAAAACTTTTTTTTCATTTAAGAAAGGTGATGGATTCATAAAACATTCATAGCTTTAAGAGATAGACACTAGACACTAATGATCATGTAATAAAGACACAAACATAGACAAAACATAAAGCATGTAATTCAAAAAATAGAAAAATAAAAACAAGGAAATTAAAGAACGGGTCCACCTTAGTGATGGCGGCTAGTTCTTCCTCTTGAAGATCTTATGGAGTGCTTGAGCTCCTCTATGTCTCTTTCCTGCCTTTGTTGCTCCTCCTTCATGGCTCTTTGGTCTTCTCTAATTTCATGGAGGAGGATGGAATGCTCTTGGTGCTCCATCCTTAGTTGTCTCATGTTGGAACTTAATTCTCCTAGGGAGGTGTTGATTTTCTCCCAATAGTTTTGTGGAGGAAAATGCATCCCTTAAGGCATCTCAGGGATTTCATGATGAGGAATTTCCTCATGCTCTTGTTGAGGTCCATGAGTGGGCTCTCTTGTTTGCTCCATCCTTTTCTTAGTGATGGGCTTGTCCTCTTTAATGAGGATATCTTCCTCTATGACAATTCCAGCTGAATTGCATAGGTGACAAATGAGATGAGGGAAGGCCAACCTTGCCAAAGTAGAGGGCTTACCGCCACTTTGTAGAGTTATAGGGATATGATCTCATGAACTTCTACTTTCTCTCCATTCATGATGCTATGGATCATGATAGCCCGGTCTATTGTAACTTCAGACCGGTTGCTAGTAGGAATGATAGAGCATTGGATGAACTCCAACCATCCCCTAGCCACGGGTTTGAGGTCAAGCCTTCTTAGTTGAACCAGCTTGCCTCTTGAATCTCTCTTCCATTGAGCGCCTTCCACACAAATGTCCCTAAGGACTTGGTCCAACCTTTGATCAAAGTTGACCCTTCTAGTGAAAGGGTGAGGATCTCCTTGCATCATAGGCAAGTTAAATGCTATCCTCGCATTTTTCTGAACTAAATCCAAGTATTTCCCCCGAACCATTGTGAGCCAATTCTTTGGGTTCGGGTTCACACTTTGGTCATGGTTCTTAGTGATCCATGCATTAGAATAGAACTCTTGAACCATTAAGATCCCAACTTGTTGAATGGGGTTGGTGAAAATTTCCCAACCTTTTCTTCGAATCTCATGTCGGATCTCCAAATATTCACTCTTTTTGAGCTTGAAGGGGACCTCGGGGATCACCTTTTTCTTAGCCACAACTTCATAGAAGTGGTCTTGATGGACCTTTGAGATGAATCTCTCCATCTCCCATGACTCGGAGGTGGAAGCGATTGTCTTCCCTTTCCTCTTTCTAGAGGTTTCTCTGGCCTTAGGTGACATTAGTGGTTATGGAAAATAAAAAGCTATAGCTTTTCCCACACCAAACTTATAATGGTTGCTCGTCCTCGAGCAAAAGGAGAAAGAAAATAGTAGAAGAAGAAGAAATGGAGGAGATGGAGGGGGTGTAGGTTCGGACAAGGTAGGTTGAGTGTGTATGATGTGTGGAAATGAAGGTGGTAAGGAGGGGTATTTATAGGGTAAGGGAGAGAGGGTATTCGGCCATGTGTGGGTGGGTTTGGAAGGGAAATGGTTTGAATTTGAATGGTGAGGTAGGTGGGGTTTAATGATGGATGGATGTGAGTGGTGATGAGAATATGGAGAAGAGGGTAGGATTTGATAGGCGAAGGATATTTGGGGAAGAGGTAATGATGGGATTAGTCAATGGTGTTTGGGGAAGAGTGTTATGGAAAGGTGTGAAGAGGAGAGAAGAAGAGGTGGGGTAGGTGGGGATCCTGTAGGGTCCACAGATCCTGAGGTGTCAAGGAATTTGAGTGCCTGCACCATTCTGGCGTTCAAACGCCCATTCTGTGCCAGTTCTGGCGTTTAACTCCATCTCTGCTACCTTTCCTGGCATTAAACGCCACTCTGCTGCCCATTTCTGGCGTTAAACGCCAGTCAGATGCCCATTTCTGGCATTAAATGCCAGCCAGATGCCCATTTATGGCGTTTAACGCCAGCCAGATGCCAGACAGCCTTTTCTGGTGTTAAACACCCAGAGTGCTGCCCATTCTAGCATTTAACACCCAGAATGCTGCCAGGCTGGGCGTTAAACGCCCATTCTGCTATCCTTACTGGCGTTTAAATGCCAGTAAGCCTGTCCTCTAGAGTGAGCTATTTTTATTGCTATTTTTCATTCTGTTTTTTATGTTTCCACTATTTTTGTGACTTCACTTGATCATCGACCTAAAGAAAACATAAAATAACAATGGAAAATAAATAAATATAATTAAATAAAATTGGGTTGCCTCCCATCAAGCGCTTCTTTAATGTCAATAGCTTGACAGTGAGCTCTTAGAGAGCTTCACAGAGACTCAGAGCTCAATGATGGCCTCCCAAAACTAAACTTAGAAGTTGAGTGTGGGAGCTCTATTTGACTCTGTGTTGAGAGAAGCTTTTTATGCTTCCTCTCCACGGTTACAGAAGAAGATCCTTGAGCCTTAAACACAAGATAGTCCTCATTCAATTAAAGGACTAACTCTCCTTTGTCCACATCAATCACAGCTCTTTCTGGTGCTAGGAAGGGTCTTCCTAGGATGATGGATTCATCCTCTTCCTTCCCAGTATCTAGGATTATGAAATTAGCAGGGATGTACAGGCCTTCAACCTTCACCAAGACATCCTCTGCAAGTCCATAAGCCTGTTTCATTGAATTGTCTGCCATCTCTAGTGAGATTATTGCAGCTTGTACCTCAAAGATTCCTGATTTCTCCATTACAGAGAGGGGCATGAGGTTCATCCCTGATCCCAGGTCACACAGAGCCTTCTCAAAGATCATGGTGCCTATGGTACAAGATATTAAGAACTTTTCAGGATCCTATTTCTTCTGAGGTGATTTCAGTTGAACCAGATCATTTAGTTCATTGATGAGCAATGGGGGTTCATTCTCCCAAGTCTCATTACCAATTAACTTGGCATTTAGCTTTATGATTGCTCCCAGATATTGAGCAACTTGCTCTTCAGCAATATCTTCATCCTCTTCAGAGGAAGAGTACTCATCAGAGCTCATGAATGCCAACAGTAAGTTCAGTGGAATCTCTATGGTCTCTATATGAGCCTCAGATTCCTTGGGTTCCTCATTAGGGAACTCCTTGGAGGCCAGTGGACGTCCATTGAGGTCTTCTTCACTGGAAATCACTGCCTTTCCCTCCTCTATAGGTTTGGCCATGTTGGACGTGTAGATGGCCTTACACTCTCTTTTTGGATTCTCTTCTGTATTGCTTGGGAGAGTACTAGGAGGGAGTTCAGTAACTCTTTTACTCAGCTGACCTACTTGTGCCTCCAAATTTCTAATGGAGGACCTCGCTTCAGTCATGAAACTGAGAGTGGTCTTAGATAGATCAGAGACTACAGTTGCTAAGTCAGAGTGGCTCTGCTTAAAATTCTCTGTCTGTTGCTGAGAAGATGATGGAAAAGGTTTGTTATTTCCAAACCGTGCTCTCCTACCATTATTATTATTGAAGCATTGATTAGGCTTCTATTGATCCTTCCATGAGAGATTAGGATGATTCCTCCATGAAGGATTGTAGGTGTTTCCACAGGATTCTCCCATGTAATTCACCTCTTCCATTGCAGGATTCTCAGGGTCATATGCTTCTTCTTCAGAGGAAGCTTCCTTAGTACTGCCTGTTGCAGCTTGCATTCCAGACAGACTCTGAGAAATCATATTGACTTGCTGATTCAATATTTTGTTCTAAGCCAATATTACATTCAGAGTATCAATCTCAAGAACTCCTTTCTTCTGAGTTATCCCATTATTCATAGGATTCCTTTCAGAAGTGTACATGAACTGGTTATTTGCAACCATTTCAATGAGTTCCTGGGCTTCTGCAGGTGTCTTCTTCAGATGACATTTTGGACAATTCAGACTGACCATCATAGAATATACATATGATGCTCCATTCTAAAAACATGTCAGAAGGACACCTTCTGATCAATTGCTTGTATCTTTCCCAAGCTTCATAGAGGGATTCACCTTCATTCTGTCTAAAGGTTTGGACTTCCACTCTAAGCTTGCTCAACTTATGAGGTGGAAAGAATTCGGCCAAGAAAGCATTGACCAACTTTTTCCAAGAGTTCAAGCTATCTTTAGGTTGTGAGTCCAACCATGTCCTAGCTCTGTCTCTTACAGCAAAAGGGAAAAGCATAAGTCTGTAGACCTCAGGATTAACCCCATTGGTCTTAACAGTATCACAGATTTGCAAGAATTCAGCTAAAAACTGATAAGGATCTTCCAATAGAAGTCCATGAAACTTGCAATTCTACTGCATCAGTGAAACTAATTGAGGCTTAAGCTCAAAGTTGTTTGCTCCAATTGCAGGAATTGAGATGCTCCTTCCACATAAGTCAGAAGAGGGTGCAATAGAGTCACCAAGCATCTTCCTTGCATCTCCACCATTGTTATTGGGTTCGGCCATCTCTTCTTCTTTTTCGAAAAATTCTGTTAGGTCCTCTCTAGAGTGTTGTGCTTTAGCTTCTCTTAGCTTTCTCTTTAGAGTCCTTTCAGATTTTGGATCAGCTTCAACAAGAATGTTCTTATCCTTGCTCCTGCTCATGTGAAAAAGAAGAGAACAGAAAAGAATAGGAATCCTCTATGTCACATTATAGAGATTCCTTTATGTGAGTAGAAGAATAGAAGAGTAGAATAAAGAAGAGAGAAGATGAAGAATTCGAACACAGAGAGGGAGAGAGGGTTGGAATTATAAGAAGAAGAGAAGTATTAGTAAACAAATAAATAAATAGAAAGAGATGAGAGAGAGAGAATTCAAATTTTAAATTAAAATAAAAGGAAAATATTTTTGTTTTTATTTTAATTATTGGTTAGTATTCAAAAATTATAAAAAGGAATAAAATTAAATTAAAATTTAAAACAATTAGTTAATTAAAAAGGAATTTTGAAAAAGTGGTGAGGAGTTTTCGAAAACAAGAGAGAGAAAAGTAGTTAGTTAGTTTTGAAAAAGATAAAAAATAGTAAACTTTTAAAATCAAACAAAAAGTCAAGTAGTTAATTGAAAAAGATTTGAAAATCAAATTTGAAAAGATAAGAAGTTAGAAAGGATTTTGAAATTGATTTTGAAAAATATATATTAAAATTTATTTTGAAATAGATTTAAAAAGGAAATTAAAAAGATTTGATTTTGAAAATTAAAGTTGATTACTTGACTAACAACAGACTAAAAGATATGATTCTAGAATTTAAAGATTGAACCTTTCTTAATAGGCAAGTAACAACTTGAGATTTTTTAATTAAAATATTGAATGTTAGTATTAATTTCGAAAATATGAAACAAAATTAAGAAAATGATTTTGAAAATCAATTTTTAAAAGTTTTCGAAAAACAGGAAAGAAAAATGAAAAAGGTTTGATTTTTGAAAAAGATTTGAAAAAGATGGAATTTTTAATTTGAAATTTTGACTTGACTAACAAGAAACAACTAAATTTTAAAAATTTTTTACTAAGTCAATCCAAAATTTTGAAATTTATGAGAAGAATAAGGGAAATATTTTTTTTTTTGGTTTTTGAATTTTTAATGAGGAGAGAGAAAAACATAAAAAAGACACCAGACATAAAAATTATGAATCAAAATAAGAAAAATATGCAAGAACATTTTGAATGTCAAGATGAAAACCAAGAACACTTTGAATGTCAAGATGAACACCAAGAACTTATTTTTGAAAAAAAATTTTAAGAAAAGAAACACATGCAAGACACCAAACTTAAAAATTTTTAAGCTTTAGACAATAAGAATTAAAAAATGCATATAAAAAATAAGAAAAGACACAAAAAGAAAAACACAAGATCAAACAAAGACAATCACAAGAACAACTTGAAGATCATGAAGAACGCATGCATGAATTTTTCAAAAATTTAAGGGAAATTAAAACATGAAATTGACACCAAACTTAAAATTTTGACACTAGACTCAAACAAGAAACATAAAATTTTTGGTTTTTATGATTTTATCAAATTTTTTTTTGTATTTTTCGAAAATATTTTGGAAAAAGAAAATAAGGAGATACAAAATTTTTAATAAGAATTCTAGGAATCATGCAATGTTAGTCTAAAGCTTCGGTCCAAAAATTTAGACATGGCTTAATAGCCAGCCAAGCTTTATGTGAAAGCTTCGGTCCAAAAGATTAGACATGGCCAAATGGCCAACCAAACTTCAACATACAATTCAGACATACAACAGCCAATTAGGTGAGAATCTAAAGGCTCTTGCAATGATAAGTGGAAGCCTCGGTCCAAAAGAATTTAGACATGACTTGACAGCCAGCCAGGCTTCAACAGATCAAGACGAAACTCTAGAATTCATTCTTGAAAATTCTGAAGAACAAATATTTTTTTTTGAATTTTTTGAAAATAAAAAGCTTAAAAATAAAATAAAATTACCTCCTCTGAGCAACAAGATGAACCGTCAGTTGTCCAAACTCGAACAATCCCCGGCAACGGCGCCAAAAACTTGGTACACAAAATCGTGATTGTTTGTTACCTGGCTACAACACCAAAAACTTGGTGTGGGAAAACGTGATCTCAAGATTTCTTACACAGTCCCACGTAACTAACCAGTAAGTGCACTGGGTCGTCCAAGTAATAAACCTTATGTGAGTAAGGGTCGATCCTACGGAGATTGTCGGCATGAAGCAAGCTATGGTCATCGTTGTAAATCTCAGTCAGGAGGATTCAATTGGTTATGAGGTTTTGATAATTAAAATATAAATAAAACAGAAAATAAAATAGAGATACTTATGTAATTCATTGGTGGAAATTTCAGATAAGCGTCTGGAGATGCTTTGTTGCTTCTAAACTTCTGCTTTCCTATTGCCTTCTTCCAACCATGCGTTACCTCCTTCCATGGCAAGCTGTATGATCCTCTCGGATGAAAACAAATCCATATGCGCTGTCACCGCACGGCTAATCATCTGTCAGTTCCCGCTAGCATCGGAATATAACCATTGTCCTTTTGCACACTGTCATTGCGCCCAACATTCGCAAGTTTGAAGCTCGTCACAGTCATCCCTTCCCAGATCCTACTCAGAATACCACAGACAAGGTTTAGACTTTCCGGATCTTAGGAATGCTACTAATGGTTCTAGCCTATACCACGAAGATACCAATCTCACAGACTCGGTCTGTGTATTAGATATCCAAGAGAGTATACTCCAGCTATCGTTCAATGACTATGTTGAACATCATGTAGATCGCTTTGTGGTTGTCAGGCATGCGATCTTGGCTAAGCGAGTAACGAAGATTGGGTGATTGTCACGGGTTACCCCTTCATTCTGACTTAAGTGAATTATGTACGAGAGTATATCTTGGAGAAGAAGTAGGCGTGAATTGAAAAGAAAAACAGTAGTAATTACATTAATTCATGAAGAATAGCATAGCTCCACACTTTAATCTATGGGGTGTAGAAACTCCATCATAGAAAATACATAAGTGAAAGGTCTAGGCATGGCCGTGAGGCCAGCCTCCAAACGTGTACAATAGCATATGATTCATAGACTTGATAAAAGCCTTCTTAAATAAATCACTAAAAGTAGTTTTTATACTAAACTAGTAATCTAGGTTTACAGAAAATGAGTAACTAAGTACAGAAATCCATTTCCGGGGCCCACTTGGTGTTTGCTTGGGCTGAGCATTGAAGCTTTTTCGTGCTTAGACTTTTCTTGGAGTTAAACGCCAGCTTTGGTGCCAGTTTGGGCATTTAACTCCAATTCTGGTGCCAGCTTGGGGGTTTTACGCTAAGATGTTTTAGGCTGACTTTGAACGCTAGTTTGGGCCATTAAATCTTGGGCAAAGTATGAACTATTATATATTGTTGGAAATCCCAGGATATTTACTTTCCAACGCAATTGAGAGCGCACCAATTGGGCTTCTGTAGCTCCAGAAAATCCACTTCGAGTACAGGGAGGTCAGAAACCAACAGCATCTGTAGTCCTTTTTCAGCCTCTGAATAAGATTTTTGCTCAGGTCCCTCAATTTTAGCCAGAAAATACCTGAATCACAAAAAAACACACAAACTCATAGTAAAGTCCAGAAATGTGATTTTTGAATAAAAACTAATAAAAATATAATAAAAAATAGCTATTTCATACTAAAAACTATGTAAAAACAATGCCGAAAAGGGTATAAATTATCCGCTCATCAGAACTATAATGACAATATGCATCAAGGATGGAACAATCAAAGGTGGGAGGAGCCTCAAGGGATTGATCACCCTTCTTGGCAACAACAACCTCCGGATTCTTATGGGTATAACTCTCATCCTAATGCATATCAATCTAATGGATGTGGTGACCCTTATTGTGATTGTCAACAACCACCACCACATGCCTATGAACCACCCCCTCAACATGGTTTTGAACCACCTTACTCACAAGTCCCATACCATCAAACACCTCCATATGGCCCTAATCCTTATCTACCCTACCAACCACCTGATGACCCATATGAACCATACATAGAACTACCACAATTCCAACTACTCTCAAGAACCACCTCAACATACACCAACTCCATACCCTTACCAAAATGAACCACCTTCCAACTATAATGCCTTTCCCTCAAACAATGAACCCTCTCTTCCACCACCGCCCCCCAATGAAGCCCTCATGCTAGAACTAGGAGATCTTGACTCTCAACTCCAAAGGCAACAAGAGGGGATGGAAAAGGAGTTTAAAGAGCTAGGAGCCAAGATGGCTATCCTAGTGGAAGCCGTTAAAAACATGGCCTCCTTCCGACTAAGCCTAAGCAACCAAAGCACTCCCATTGATGAATGTGGAGAAGCAACCAAGGAGCATAGTGAGGGAGTGAGTTTAGAGCTTCAAGGTGAAGAAGAGGATTTAAAGCAAGAATTGCCACAAGGGGTGGAAGTTAAGACAATTGAATCGGAAGGAGTGGTTGAAAACCTAGGAGATGTTGGAAGTCCATGGGAATGTAGAATCATAAAGCCTTCTTCCAAGAAGCTTGACATTGATGTTGAGGAGGGTGTACAACCTCCAAAGCATATCATGGTGAAAAACTTTGAAGAGGTTGACCAAGAGATGGATTCAATCATTGAGGAATTCTTGTGTACAATTGAATCCTCTTCCATTGGGCTTGACATGGAGATTAAAGAAGAAGACACCTCACCTTCCATACCCTTGGTAAGCAATGAAGAAAAGATTGAATTGGAAGGTAGCTACCAAGAGGAAGAGGTTGAGCAAGAAGCAAGCTCCATTATTGAAGATGATTCCATACCAACTAATGAATCTCCTTTATTGTGTTGTGAAATTGATGACAAGGAAAACCGTGCACAACCTCCAACACATGGTTTGAGCAATGAAGGGTGTATAAAAGAAGTTGGTGAGCAAGGAATTGAAGTTGAAGAAGCTTGCAAGGAGGTGGAGGTAGCCAAGAAGGAGCACAAGGGCGTAGACCTCGCATTGGCTAAGTGTGGGGAGGTCCCCCTTCCTAAGTCACCATCATCCAACACAATATTCAAGTGGGTAAAATTCTTATTCCTAAGCTTTTCTTTTTCACTTGAATATGGTTTGATTGAAAGTGATGGTCAACTTAGAGCTCTTTGTAGAGTTAAGAGTAGGAGAGAGTTGTGTAGTGGTTGGACACATCACTCTAAGTACATGATAGTTGCATGCTCGGAGTTGAATGGCAATGGTTGGTGTAGAACCAAATTGCATGGGTCTAGGAGAATGTTTTGGTGCTTAATTGAGAATTCTAAGGTCATGCCACCCAATTGGAATCATGATGATCAATTTGAAGATGGGTGTCAAAACAAAGTTTGGGATCCCGGATCGCACAAGGAAAATCAAATTTGAGAGCCCATGGCTTGTATGAAACTCCATCAAGGCTTGGAGTTATCATCTTTGAAGACTAAAGCTTATTGGAGATTGAAGCATTGGTGGATGTTCAAGGATAGCTTCAAGCACAAGCCACCTTAAGAGGAGCTCCCCATAAGTCCAACTTAAGGACAATAAACAAAAGTGCTAGGTGGAAGACACCCCACCATGGTAAATTCTTTTCATTTTCCCTTTTGTACATACTGGTAATTAGTTTAATTTCATGTTTTGTTGAGTTTGTTGAGTTTATTTGGTAATTTGATATGTTAAATAAGGTTTTATGGTGTTTTGGTAGCTGTTTGGAGGTTTAGAATGCTTGGATTAGTGGAAAAACATAGAAAAATTTTAAAAATAGTGCACCAACCCGCGCGTACGCGTACCTAGCGCGTACGCGCGACTCAAGCATTTTCGACCATCCACGCGGATGTGCCATGTACGCGTACGCGTGGATGTAAAAATTCCACCCCCAGCCAAAAACCTGAGAGTTAGGCCTGCACTGTGCGAACATTGGGCCTAAGGCACAAACCAACCCGCGCGTACGCGCACCTGGCACGTACGCGCCGTTGACTCTAATTGCGCAATGCACGCATACGCATGCTGTGCGCGCGCGCACCGATAGCGCCACTTATCCCTCTGGTACAAAAACCAGAAAGTTATGCCAATTTTGTGCCCATTTCATGCCCGCGACTGACGCGCAGGCGCACTTCACGCATCTGCGCTGATCGCCACCTTCATCAGGCACGCGCCCGCGCACTGTGCGCGTCCGCGCCGGTCTTCCATTTTCTTTTGTCCATTGCATTCACATACTTCTATTCTTTGCATTTTCATTTTGTTTTTATAGCCTGTTTTTACTTTATTTTTTTTCGAGTTTCTTATTTTAATAATGGTGTTGAATTCTCTTACTCAATTGTTGAGAATTTCTTGCATTATTTTGGTGCTTCGTGACTTGTTTGATATTGATGGCTGATGAAACTTTTAAATCAATGCTTCATCTTTTATGACTCTTGTGTCCCTTGTGCATTGATATGACCTTGCATGCTTTTCATAACCCACTATTTCTATTTGAACTTGATGCTTTTGAGTGCTCTTCATGCCTTGACTTTACTCTTGCATCAAGTATTAATTGATATGCCCTTTGTCTATATTGCTTTCTCACTCACATGCGTAGCTAACATGTAGTGAGGACCCTATTCTTATTTGGCATTAGCCCCCGCCTATGTTCTACTTGCTTTGATATCTTTGATGTAGGCTTAATTATCCTTCTTTTTCTTTCCTTTTAGGTTGGCCACCAAGAGGGAAAGGAATGGAAAAGTTTCAAATGGGGGCAACAAACAAGTTCACCCGCACAACCCTTTGAAGAAACTCATCAATTGTAGCTACCTGTCCACCTTGCTCTTCTTTGCACGCACCGAGGACGGTGCAAATTTCTAAGTGTGGGGAGGTCGTCTGACCGACCTCCATGGGTAACAACTTCCTTTTTCAACACCAAATTTTACTTTTTGTCTTTTTTAGATTAGTTGTTGCATTGCATGATAGGGTGCATGTTAGTTAAAATTTGTACATATTTTACCACTTCTTTTTATGTTAGGACTACTTGGTTAGGGTGATGATTTCTTTTCCAAGAAAAAATTGTTCTCGCGCACCCTACCAATTTGAAAAATTTTTTTGTGATGAACTTGCTTGAAGAATTTATTTTGGAACATGGTTTTTGTGCTAAGAACACAAGCATGTGAGTTTTGAGCCAAATTGTGTGGTTACATCATATAACCACTTATTTCCATTCTTGTGTGCATTATTCTCTTTCTATGATTGTAATATTTGATTTGTTTGATTCTATATGTCCATTATTCCATGTATATATGCATTTGTATGATTGAGGCCATCAATCCATTTAGCTCATTAACCCAAATAGCCTACCTTTCACCAACCATTGTTAGCCAATTTTGAGCCTATTTAATCCTTTTTGTTCTTAATTATAGCACATCACTAACCTATAAGCGAAAAATAATAAATGTCCTTAATTTGGATCTTTGATTAGCTTAGGCTAGTGAGGGTGTGTATCATTTGGGTATGGAAAACTTGGGACATTGGTTGAGGTAAAAGTGTAATTTTTATTTTTGTTGAAAATATTGAATGATGAAAAAGAAAAAAAAAATATATATATATATAAAAGAAAAAAAATAATATAAAAAAATATAATAGAAAAAGGAAAAAAAAGAGAAAAAAATTGCAATAAAAAGGGGACAAAAATGCCCCAAGGTAAAGTTCAATAAAAATCCATGCATATGGAATGTGAATTCAAGAGAATGCATGAGTATGTGAAAAAGTGGGAATCATGGGTAGCTAGGTTGTGTATTAGAATTGTATAGGTTGTCATATGTGTTAGGTGAGAGCTTAGGCTAATCAAAGATACAAATTTTAAGCTCACTTGACTATATACATCCCTACTTTGACCCTAGCCCCATTACAACCTATGAATAAGCCCTCATGATGAATGTATGCATGCATTGAATAATTGTTGATTGTTAGATGAAAAATAAATCATGGAAAGCATGATTAGAAGAGAATTGAGTGATCGACCCTATACACTAGAGCGACTAGAGCGGATACACTTCCGGTGAGGGTTCGATGCTCAATTCCTTGTTGCCGGCTTTCATGGGCTTTCTTCTTGCAAGTCTACTTGTACTTTATTTTGATATTCAAATTGGTAGGATTCATGAATCATCATACTACTTAGCCCTACATGTGCATATGTGTTCTTGGGAATTGATTTACTTTTAACTAAGTCGGTAGAATCATTTTGCATTTAGTTGCATTCATATAGATATGTGCATATAGTTTAATTGCATTGAATAAATGTTCATACCCCGTTCCTTGTCCTTCTTTATTCTTAGCATGAGGACACGCTTAGTTTAAGTGTGGGGAGATTTGATAAACCCCAAATTTGTGGTTTATCTTGTGCTTAATTTGGGGGATTTTATCACCTTTTCTCACATTTATTCAATGAAATAGCATAGTTTTGCAATTCTCCCTTGATTTGTGCTTAAATGTGAAAATATGCTTTTTAGGCCTTAACATAGCTAAATTCAATTCACTTTAATTCCATTCAATGCCTTGATATGTTTGTTGGGTGATTTCAGATTCATAAGGCAAGTATTGGATGGAAGAAGTGAGGAGAAAAGCATGCAAAGTGGGAGAACTCATGAAGAAATGAAGGAACCACAAAGCTGTCAAGCCTGACCTCTTCGCACTCAATCGATCATAACTTGAGCTACAGAAGTTCAAATGAGGCAGTTCTTGTTGAGTTGGAAAGCCAACATCCGGGGCTTCAAAATGATATAAAATTTTCCATAGTTGCTTGACGTCTAGGGATGCACACGTGCGCTGTACGCATGCGCACCGATGCTGCACATGGCCCACTAAAGATGAAATTGCTGGTGGCGATTTCTGAAGCACTTTGGGCCCAACCCAACTTATTTCTGATGTTATTTCATGCAGAATTCAAGCTTGGGCAAGGGGGGAGCAATTGTTTGTAGTTTTGGCATCATGTAGGTTAGTTTCTAGAGAGAGAAGCTCCCTCTTCTCTCTAGAATTAGGGTTCTTAGGATATTTCCATCTTAGATCTAGGTCAATTTTCATGTTCTCATCTTGTTTCCTTCATAATTTCTTGTTTCTACTCTTTGATTTCCATGGTTTGTAGTGTTAATTTTCCTTTTATGCTCTCTTTTATGTTCATGGATGCTCTTGTTGGATTTGGTTCACATTTAATGAAATTTGATGTTCAATGTTCTCTTATTGATGATTTGAGTTGTTGATTTACTTTTCTTGCAATTGGTAGTTGGTAGATTTATTATTCTTGCACTTTTACTATGCTTTCTTTATACACCCGCCAAGTGTTTGACAAAATGCTTGGTTGGGCTTTAGAGTAGATTTTGAGCATTCTTGGCTTGGGAAGAGTAATTGGGCAATCTTGAGTCATTAATACCCAATTTAGATTGGTGATCTAGAGTTGTTAGTTAATATCATTTTCAATGACTCTAATCTCTTGCTAATTCAATTAGTGAGTTGATTAATACTTTTGATTTGAGATTAACTAGTCTTGTTTGACTTTCTCTAATGGAAGATAACTTATATCTTCTTCCAACATTGGGGATGACAAAATAAGATAAATTCTTGTTAAGTATTGTTATGATTAATGACTAAGATAGAAAGCCTATGATCTCAAACCTTGCCATGAATGTCTCTCTTTATTAATTGCTTTCTTTAATTTCTCTCTTTACTTTTCTTGTCATTTATTTTATTGCCCGTTTTATCAACCAAACCCCTTTGTTCTTCATAGCCAATAATTGACCACTTCATTGTAATTCCTTGTGAGACGACCCGGAGTCTAAATACTTCGGCTAATTCTTATTTGGGGTTTGTTCTTTATGACAACCAAAATTTTTATTGGGAGGATTGTTTGTTGGTGTAGAACTACACTTGCAACGAGAATTCATTCATTTGTGTGAAATTTTATACCATCACAACAATCTCGCTCATCAGTTTTCAAGCAAGGAATGAAAGATTAAAAGAACTAGCAATAAAAGAACTGAGAAATGAGCAAAATTGATGTAAATGCAAGTAAAGTGAAAATGGGATCAAAACTAGTGAAAATGCTATAAATGCAATAAGGCGCCTTGACTTGGGAGTGAGTGTCCAAGGAATCCTATCATCGCCATAACCACAACTATGGTAATTATGATGAGTCAATCTCGCCTAGTCAACCCCAACCATCGAGGAGTAAGTCAAGCAAGCATAATTGACTTTAATCCATAAATCCTAGTCAACTTACCAAACTAGTTGATAAAAGACTAGCGTCAATGGAAACAAGAGTCAACTAACTACCCAAGAATTACCACTAAATGTCGGACATTATAACTCTAGTATCCTAGAAACTCAAACCACAAGCCAAGGTGTGACAATCTACTTAAATCCTAAGGTTGGCATTTTCACAAACACCTTGTTTGCATAAAAGTAAAGCATGAAAAATTGTAAAGGAAATAGAAAGCTATAACCAACCATGCACAAAATCAACAATAAACATCCAAACAAGCATAAAGAAAGCATGAAATATTAAATTCATTAATCAAAACTTCAAGAACTCAAAATTGCAATTATAAATAAAGTGCTTGAACCAAAGGAAATGAAAATAAAGACAATGTAATTAAAGAGGAAATTAGAGTACTTACAATTAAAGATGCAAAAATCCAAGAGAAAAGCTTCTATAAAATGCTACAATAGAAATGGAAATTAAACCCTAAGAGAGCAATGCTACACTACTCCTACTCCTACCCCTAATTACTCTCTAAAACTATCTAAGTGTGCTCCCCCTTTATATGTGTTGAACCCCCCTTATATAGCACTCCAAATTCAGCCTCAAGCCTTCAAAATTTGGCCCAAAAGCACCCAGAAATTGTCAGGCACGCATTTCATTAATGTAACCACGTGCAGGGACCTGTGCAGATGCACAGACATGTGCGTCTGCACACTCGGATGAAAATTGACCTGTGCGTACGCACACATGGAAATTCTTGCTTGTGAGCGCACACGCATGGCTGTGCGCACGCACACTTCGCTGTGTGTGCTTTTCCTTGTTTTCTTCATGTTTTCTCCCTTGTACATGCTTTCTTCACTTTTGCCTATCCATTCTTGCCTCCAAGGTCTGAAATCACTCACAAACCACATCACGGCATCGAATGACATAAAAGTGGAATTAAATTGCTCTATTAAAGCACAAAATTGCATGTTTTCACATTTAGGTTCACATTAGGGATCAAACACAAAAGTATGCTATTTTGGTGGTTAAGTGTGACTTCATGTGCTAGAATCCATCCAAATTGAGTCAAAATATACCATCAAATATGAACTCATCAATTCCTCCACACTTAAACAGTAGCATGTCCTCAGGCTAAACCAATAAGGAGAATGATCAAAAGGGGTAATCAACTTATTAAATGCAACTACCTATATGCATATAAGTATGCAAATACTATATATCTATCTATTTATCTATCTATAGTATCTATATGAAATTGGTGAAAACAAATAATCAAATTCCCAAGCAAGTATAGACAAGTAGGGCCAAGCAAGGAAATTGTCCAATGCGATCAAAGATCTCAAGTCATCAAAGTGAAGCAACTTGCAAGAATACATGACAAGAAGTATGGAAACATAGAGTTTAGTAATTGAACCCTCACTAGGTGTGTATACACTCTAATCACTCGGTGTTTAGGGTTTCAATCACTCAAGTCTTCTCTAATCATGCTTTCAAGGAATTGCTTTTCATCTAACAATCAACACAAGTGATGCATGAATGCAATTATCATGAGGACTTCATATGGTTGTAATGTGGTTAGGGTTAAGGACGGATAGATATGGCTAAAATGCATGGCGAAAAGTTGAAAAAAGCGTGGTGATAGCTTTTTTCCACGCTTTTTGAGCTACCGCCACGCTTTTGAAAGGGTAGCCTATGAATGCATGGCGGTTGCTCTATCGCCACGCTTTTGGTGACCTATCGCCATGCTTTTTCTTTTGCCACGCATTTTACAAATGGCCACCCGTTAAAGCGTGGCCGTATGTAGGAGATATGGCCACGCTTTTGAAGCGTGGCCATATAGGAGATATGGCCACGCTTTTGAAGCGTGGCAATAGAGAGAGATATGGCCACACTTTCAAAGCATGGCGGTAGAGAGAGATATGGCCACGCTTTTGAAGCGTGGCGATAGCGAGATACGGCCACGCTTAGCCAGAGATACGGTCACGCTTTAAAAACGTGGCAATAGCCTTATAAAATTTAAAAAAAAAAAATTCTGATTTTTACCTTCATCGATACAAAATATAAATTTTTCAGTTCTTTTTTATTACCAAACTTATAAATATAGTATGCAATTTTTATTACAAGACAAATCAAATAATAATTAGTGACATACATAATTTTTGCTATAATTATTTTATACATTAAAAAACTAATACTCAAATACAAAATAAATCTCCAGTTCAAATTCCAAAACTAAAAACTGAAGAAAAATACAAAAACAATACAACTTCTAAGATTGTTGTTGAGGAGTTTGGTGATAGCTTCTAAGATTTCAAATCTGATGCCAGAGTACCCTTGAAGAAGGGTGTTGACCCTCACAAGCATTGCTGCTCTCGTTGCTGATTTTGGCAAGATATGGGATAACTCACTTTCATGGCCAAATATTGCACAATTCAAAATCCTGTTCAAAAATCACCCAGGAGAACTATATTAGCAAAGCAAATGTCTAAATTAATTACTAATACTTATTTTAATATCAAAGGGCTAAATTAATATACAACATTTTTGAAAAGCAAACATAATTCAAAATATTTACTAGAAGAATATGCAGAAGCAAGCAAATACTTTCCATATCGATAAAAATCGAAAAATTAGAATTTTAATAAAACACTTTTCATCAGGAGGGGAAAAACATTATTTTTTTTGTCTTTGACAATTTTGCTATAGAAATAACGAACAAGCAAGGTCTAAGAAAAAAGTACCAGGGGGGACCAGAAAAGAATTGCAATTGAAGCAGCCAAAGGAACTGTTTTGTGAATAGCATTGAATGAAGGAAGACAAAAAAAGGACAAAGAATCTATTCTAGACACCGCAATTTGGAACTTCTTTTGATGGTTGCTACAATATTGAACATTACCCCAGCTTTTAGTCCTGTAGCAGTGGTTCTAGCTCTACTATGATGCACCTGCATTTTGTGCAGAAATTAAATTATCTCCAGTTGATCATTGGCGTGATAAGCATTTTTTATTCTTTTTCTTTCCCAAATAACCCTGGAAGTGTAAATTTCGACTCACCATGGCGGAACATTGAGGAAACAACCAGTCATGAGGACATCCTTCTAGAAGGAAAACATTATCAGGAACTTCTGTCACTTCATAATGGAAGATAATAACTATCCCAAACACAAGATGGAAGTGACAATGATCATGATCCAATTGCTGAACAAAGTGCTGATGACAAACCAAATCATTCTGCAAAATATGTCCATAAAAGTATTACTTTTACTTTTGATAATAGACTTCTATAAGAATCTGCAACTTGCTCAAGAATTATGAATCATTTTTAAATATATTTCATGCCACCAGGCTAAAGCAATTTATAGTTATATCATGCATGATACGTGTTCAGAAACAAACCTGCCCAAGAGTTACAGGAAGGAGTCTTCCGGTGGGAGGTCCAGGCCGGCTGCCGCCTAGAGATGAGAATGCACTGCTATATATCAGTCTCAATCTTCCTTGCAATTTATCAAGGTCAGCCGAGAGATCAACTAGTCCTCCGGCAGCTTCGAGTTCCTTAGCCACAGCATCTGCCTTTCTCAAATCATCCTCATTTGCAGCAAGACCTCTATTCAGCCCAGAAACAGCACTCTGCATAATAATTCCGCAAGTATTAAAAGCCAAATCCTAGAACAAACATAAACTAAACAAAAAGTAGCAGTGAACATGATAATAATTAGAATTCTAGAACCCTAGCACTCTGCATAAAAGAGCTTGTTACCGAATTCAATCTTGTTTAATAAGACAGTAAGACATTGTTAGATGTATTGTTGGATATGTATCATCCTCACCTTTTAGAACTAAGACTTAGCTGTTATAAAAGCATGACACTTTCATGCAACAAAAGAAGCAATTTATGGTGAAATTAGAATCCAAAAAGGAAGAGTCTGCCAAAGTACCAACTAAGGAAGAAAAAATTTATTTAACAAATAATTCTTCAAATTGGCAGTTAAAAAGAATCAACCTCTCCCAGACAAGAGTACAAGACAGTTCTCCAACTTCATGTTAAAGATTAAAAATAAGGCCTTGAAATTCAACTCAAGGAAATAGGTGTATTCAAAAATTAATATAAAGTGGAAATAAGAATTGAAGGAATGAAAAACTTGCTCACATGGCAATATCCATAAGGAGGAGTCCCAGCAATATCTGCACATTCTGAGTACTCCATAGAAACAAAAAACAGGATATGGCACACCTTTACCTAAATTTTAATCATTTGCAAAAGAAAAGGAAAAGATAAGCAAACTAAGGTAATTCATTGAGATTGGTATAAAATAAGACATTAAGCCCCGTTCCACCAAAACAAAGGTAAAGAAACTAAGAGCTTAATAAAAGATTCTAATGCAGACAAAAATATCCCCAAACAAAGAAGTTAAAATAAAATAAAAGAAAAGTACCTTTCCCACAAACCCTCCAATCAAATAAAAGGAACTGAAACTTGAAAATATGGTAGTTGGTGTGAAATAATGTAACTAATGACGCCAACCAGCCTTTGATGATCCCTTGAAAAAAAACGGGGAAAAAAAAAACAGAAGCAGCTCCTACCAGCCCACACCAGCAGCAACAACAGCAGGAGTAAATAATGAGAGCCTTTATTTGATGAGAGGGCATTCAAGTCCCACTCCTAAGAGAAGAACACCACTCCCTTCTACACATTGATTATCACCACAACAAAATAAGAGAGAGCCTCTGAAAGTTTCTGAACCATTAGAAACTGTTTTCAATGGAACTTGAAGTGTGTCAAGATCTTAAAACTGTTTTCTTTGTGCAAGCCTCATCATGCTCCTCTTTTTCACACATCCTCTGCAGCACGGCAAGCCATCTCTGAGCTCCAAATGCCATTCCATTATAAACAAGATTCCGGAAAAGATGATGAACCGAAGTTTTGTCTTCGATCTCTACATGTTCAACCCAAGTCACCTGATAATAACAATAACCTATTAGCAGAGTGACTAATATGCATGTTATTACAATATCAAAGTATATCCAAATTTGAATTTCACCTTAGAGTATCCATTAGGCATGTCCTGAATGAAGCAACCGAAGGAAGGTGATGAGATCGGAACGGCGGAGCAAAGTGATTGTCCTGTGGAAAATCATAGGAAACATCACTCCGATTGTTCACAACAGGTGATTCAGTAGCTAGGGTTCCTGAATTCGACCCCTTCAGAGGTTTATCTGAACTCTTCATCACGCCGCACTGAGACTCAGTTTCGCAAGGCGATTCGCTAGCTCGTTCTTCTCCCTCTGACGCCTTCCCTTGTTGTCCTTGTTCGTTTCCACCTTCGCCGCCTTCTGAATCCTTCTCTTTCGGGAGAAGCTCCGGCGCTCTCTCCGTGACAGACGGTGAGCGCCAAGGGAGTCACCATCAAATCCTCAAATCCTCAAAATGGCACAGCGATGGTGGGGATCTGAGCTCTTCTCCTCAAATCCTCAAAATGGCACAGCGAGGGGAGGTTGCCAAAGTTGAAACTGACGGTGTAAGAGTTGAGAGTGAGAGAGTATGAATGAAGGGTGGGGATCTGTTGGCAAAGTTTTAGGTTAGGATTAAGGGGTTATTGGGTTTGGGGCGGGTTATTAGGTTTTTCTTTTTAAAAACTTTTGGCCACGCTATTAAAGCATGCCAAAAGAGTATCAGGATATGGTCACACTTTAAAAGCATGGCAAAAGAACACCAGGATATGGCCATGCTTTATAAACGTTACTGTAGTGAAACTCTGTTGCTACGCTTTCAAAACGTCCCTATTTTTGTCTATGGCCACGCTTTTGAAGCGTGGCAGAAAAAAATGTGGCCGTATTTCTATTCAACTGCCACCCTTACAAAAGCGTGGCCATTGACCCTTTTCGCCAAGCTTTTGAAGCGTGGCGAAAAAAACGTCGCTGAATCTCTATTCAATCGCCACCCTCACAAAAGCGTGGCCATTGAACACTTTTGACCACGCTTTTAAAGCGTGACAAAAAAAAGCGTGCCCATAGACCTGTTTTCTTGTAGCGATGGTTGAATCCTTGATTAATTTAGGTATCCAACTCAACCCATATCAAAATCAAAATGCAATCCTAACCTTCCATTATTTCTTATTGATTTTCTTTCACTTAGGGGTAACTTTCATCCCCTTTTTATGATGATGATGATTTTTTTTCAAGTGAAATGCATACGGTTCTAGTAGCTCATACATGAGTGTACCCATTTCCCAAAGTTTTTAACGAAATACCCAAGTTGAACATTTTCTTTTACTACCAAAGTTTCCCAAAAGATTCCCCCACACTTAAATGTAACACACTCCTTCAACCTAAGCTAATCAGGGATGCAATCCAAGGTAAATCATGGTTTTCTGCTTAAGGTTGTGATGTGTTAATATCAAGAACAATGGGGTAAATAAGGCTCAAAAGGGGTTAACAATGGTAGATGCAAGGATAAGGCTATATGGGTAAAGTAAGCTTTTATCAAAGATGGCCTCAATCATGCTCAATACAATTCAATACATCAATCAATGGAAATGAAGAATTAAGCAAAACCAAGATTACAATCATAGAAGAGATATATCACACAACGAACAAAGTTAGTGGTTAAAATGTGTAACCACTCAATATAAGCCCAAAACTCACAAGGTATTTGTTCTTTACTCTTCTATGTTCCAAAATAAAATCATTCAAGCAAGTTTGAAAATAGTTTTCTCAATCAATTCAATAGAATGCCCTTGACAAAATTCTTGGAAAATTTTGTTGTTTTTCACCAAAATTATTTCCTATATGTATGTATGATGTGATGGATGCAAAATTTCTCAAAATTTTGCTAGTTCTTTTCCTAATTTTCAAAAAGTAAAAATTAACATGAACAATTAGGATCAAGATAACTAGGCATATGCTATTCACATAATCTAATCACAACTTCTATCTATAAAATATATACCATGCAAAAGATGCAAAATGCAATAGATATAAACTTTGAAGAAAATGCAATGCAACAACCAAAAACACTCCAAATATCTACAAGAAACATAATAAAAAGAAACAGAAACAAAGTGCAAAGCGTTCGAAAAAGAGAATTTACGCCCCCGAAATGACGAATCCTCCCCCACACTTAAGCGTTGGACGGTCTTCTGTGCACGAACACGATCCGGGGGAATGTCTCTAAGTTCCTCCTCCTTCGGTTGGTGGATGCGGGGGTTTGGGTTGTGTGGAAATCGCAACGTCGAACGCATTCTCGGCGGCATTATCCTCTGTGTCCTCCTCCTCTCCCCGGCTGCTTGCCTTCATGTCTCATCCTCGAAAAGAATGAATAATGTACAATTAGAACCCATAGGCAAGTAGTACAAAAAGGTAAAGGAGAGGGTAAACAAGCATCTAATCGACGAATTTTTGCATAGTAGTGTGGAATACACACAACGGCCGGTTAAAGTGGCATCCACATGATGAAAAAGTAGGCATAAGTTCCTCAATTAAATGGCAGAAGATGCAAGCACTAGATGAGCATGAATTAAGGACAAGCAAACTTAGGCAACTACCAACAAAAGTGAATTGAATGTAGGAATTATTGGATATTGAAGTTGTGAAAGTGTAAGAGCAAAATTGATATAAAATAGCACAACTAACAATAACCAATGTAATGATGAAGAGAACTACCTATTCATCCTTAAGAATAATCAAATAATCACATGGGAAGGTGCTTGCTACAAAAAGTGACAAATCATGATAAGAAGCAAGTCAAGTCAACTCAAACAAATGCAAAGCATTAACGAGGAGCAAATACCTTGTGATGTGATTATATTGACTTAAAAACCATAATGAACAAGTAATTCCATTCAATTCACTAAATTCAATATGCACTTGTTAAAAATTGCACCTAATAAGAGACAAAAAGTCAATTTCTAAATCAATTGGGTGCTAGCAACTCAAAGCATTAAACAACAAGTACATTATTGAAAATATAATCATTCAAAGGTGCACAATTCTTGATTAGAATGCCAAACAAGGATATGGTCTAACACATATGGTCGCGACAACACATGCATTAAACAAAAAGTTCATCTAGACATTTAAACAAACACATGGAATGTAGTGCACAGATTCATCAATTCAAGCAAAAAATTCAAACATCAACAACCCATAAATAAAAAATTGAACACTTACAATGCAACAAACAAACAGTAATTAAGAAAACTTAAACTAAATGACCAAAATTAAATAAAGAAACCAAAAATTAAGCAAGCAACTAAACATAACAAAGAATATTAAAACAAGAAAATTAAAAAGATGAAGAATAGAAAAGAGAGGGATAGGCAACAGTGGCACTTATGTTAGCCACTGCGAAGCTCACGGCGGTGGTACTTCGCTGGAGAAGAGAAAAACAAGAGAAAAAAAAGAAAGAAGAAAGAAGAAAGCAGAAAGAAGAAAAGAGAAGCAAGAGAACGGCAGAACAGGGCACTTGTAACGACCCAATTTCTGGTAAGTCATGATCATACTAGAAAATGAGCGCTACCAACTTGTCTTCCTAATTATTATCTATTATTTACTATATGAGCCTGATTCGTTGTTAAAAGCGTAGTTATTTTGCGAGGTACTTTTTTTTTTTAAAACATTTGGATTAATAAACAGAATCATTCATAATCAATTCACCGATAATAATAGATAAAAAAGTTATAAACAACTACACATAAATACATCTCAAGCATTTGTTAACATTCCGTGATCCAGCCTTTATTAGAGTAAAGATCTTTAGTTAGAACACCCCTAGATATAGCTAAATAATATCTATATACATATATATACATACAACATCCCAGGCCCTGACCTGTTCAAGAAGTCCCTAAGCTGGCACCCAGGCTAGCCTAGACTCTATACTCACCTAGTCCCTCTAACCTACTAAAGCGAGGGAAAATACGTTCTAGGTCTTCAAAACTCAAGTTAGGTGGAACGTCATCAAAAGGTAGAACTGTATCTGTTACTCCTCTGCACGATCAGACATTACCATACGGCGTTTCTCTGGTACCTCATCAAGTAGCCACGCAATAGGAGTCTCGTACACATGATTTAGGTTAAAATGCGCATACGAAGGGGTGCAGACGTTGGCTGGCCTCACAGTATATACATATAATCAGAGAACGATATTCACCCTAGACTCCGAAGACTATCTAGAGCAGAATCCTCTTCTTGCGAACAGTCATCAGCAAACTATGGTAAGGTACTCTTACTTCCATCTGAAGGGGGAAGGGAGAGAAAAGGGGTAAGAACTGGGGAGTTCTTAGTAGGGTCGGGGTTTTTAGTTTACGTTCATTTACTTGGGGTTGATTAGCAAACAAATAACATAATACAGCGAAGCAGTAAACAGAAGATAAAGATAGAAAGAGAAAGTAGAGGCAATAGAAAGTAGAACACAAACAAAAGAATACAATAAAACACAGAAATAGTATGCAAGCAGACAAACATAAAGAAATAAACCACACACAGAAAGGAATGCAACAGAGAATGATGCACAGACAAGAATGATGCATGTCTAGTCCTAGTGCAGGTAATGAGCTCATTTGTCGGTTACAAGGCTTAACTCTTTATTCTTATACTCTTCTCTTTATATCTCTTTACTCTGTTCTGGTTTCTCTTTTCTCTGTATCTCTCTACTTTGCTCTAATTTCTCTATTTAACGTATGTATTTAAAGCTTATGTAAATTTCGGTATGAATAGTTAGTCTGTCCCAAGTATAGGTTCATTAAGTCTATACTGAAACAGTTTAACTTTTCATATAATACCTAACCCTAGTCGTGACTCAAGTACTAACTAAGTTGCCCTAGTTCATTCACTAGTCTGTGTCTGTTTTTCTGTCGTTAAAACTTTACATACTTTTTCTTCGATTTTTATCTCTTCTTTAACTTTTTATCTTTCCTTTATCTTTGCCTCACTAATATGTTCTTACCACTCCCTAAGTTTTTTATGAAGGTAATTATGAGATTCTGCGCTTAAAGTTGTCTTTCTAAAGCTTTTACAGAAAATTGCCTTTTCTGTATTATTTTATTATTTTTATTAAAATATTATTTTTAATTAAATATTATTATTTAATATTTTATTATTATTTATTATTTTATCATTAAATTTTCGAAAATTACCCCTTTTTAACTTTTAACCTTTAAAATTCACTTTTTACCACCCGTAACTTTTAATATTTCTACTTTTATCACCCTAACTTTCAGTAATTATAAAATAACCCCTCAAACACCAAAATATTTACTTCCTTGCCCTTTTCAAGATCTAAAAGGTGTTCTTCATTGTTCTTCACCACACTCAAAGTGTTCTTCATGTTCTTCGTAAATTCTTCAGATTCTTTCTCTGTTTTTACCCGTTTTCAGTCTTTTCAGCAACCGATTTTTACCAAAATTCAAAATAAAATTGCATCCACTAAAACCCCATCTTTTCTACATGATTTTAACACAAATTGAACCCCAATTTAAGGTCTAGGGTTCGTTTTTCCAGCTGTTCCAAGAACATGAACTTTAAAGCTTGAATTTCATCCAAGAACTTTCTCTCCTTTTTCTCTTGGTGATTTTCGGCCACAATGAGCAAATGAGGCAGCCTTGGGGGTTTTGGGGGTATAAGGTGAGTTGTGATTGGTTGGCTTGGAGGTGGATTAAAATAATATTAAAATATCTCAAGTGTATAACTACTAAAACTAGATGTATCGGAACACTTGCAAAAACATCTCTAAAAATTATTTTCTGAGCTACTAGCATAAATGACACTAGTAACATATTTATTATGAGAATAAAACATGAATAATGAGGCCTTAGCATTGCTAAAGTCACCAGAGAGTGCTGGTGCTAAGCTGCACCAGTAAACTGTAAATCCGGTTAAACCGATTTTCTGTTTTTAAATAAAACAGACCAGGTAACCTTATAATATCATTCAAGAATTTTCTAATACTAATATAATGATAATATTATACTATTATCTCTTTCCTCTCATAAATCGAGTTCGGTTCGTCAAACAGAGACTATTTACGAAAATCAGAATCAAAACTGCCAACCGATACGGTTCAAAAACTAGGTTCTTCGCGATTGCATTATCGAGCTTGCCTCAAAGGAGGTTCTAGCTTAAGGATGACATAATGATAATGAGGATTGAGATGCTTGATGATATAGCAGAGGTGTTCCCTTTACTGATCTTCCAGAGAAATTCGTACTTTCAGAAAAGATCTCATGTACTCGAAAATCAGGGTTGTTACAGCACTCTTTCTCATTATTGCCCAGAATTCGACCTGTGCGGACGCACAGGGTAGTGTGCATATGAACACCAGGGAAAAGAGAGGGCATGCGAGCACACAGCAGCGTGCAAGCGCTACGACCAGAAGATGTACCGCAGCCTGTGCGGATGCACAAAGTGTGTGCGGTCGCACAAAAGGAGGAAAAGGGGTTTGGTTCACACGCACAACCTGTGCGTGCGCTGCAACCGGAGGGGTCGCTACAAGTTGTGCGGGCACACAAAGCTATGCGCTCGCAAAAGAGTTTTTTTTTTTGAAAAGGAGAAAATGACCATGTGTGCGTACGCACAGGGAGGTGTGCGTACGCACAGAATGAAAATATGGTGGTGTGCGCGTGCATGGAAAGTGCGAGCGCTGCGAACAGAGTGTGCTACAATGCGTGTGCGGGCACAGACTGCTGTGCGTCCGTACAGGTAGCGAAAAATAGGGGAAGTGTACGTACGCACGAGGCTGTGCGCACGCACAGAACTCTATTCCTGCAACATTTTTAAAGCCTCTAAGGCACCAACTATGATATCAATCAAAGTTTTTTCAAGCCCAAAACACATCATTCATCAAAAACACATGATCAAACATGAAATGCAATTAATTTAAACCTAGAATGCAATCAAACTAAACTAATTAAAGAGACAAAATTCAATAAACAAAAGCTAAAGAGAGAAGAGATGAAAGGATATTACCATAGTGGGGTGTCTCCCACCTAGCACTTTGGTTTATAGTCCTCAAGTTGGACTTTTTGAGTGAAGCTTGTGTCATGGTGGCTTATGCTTCCACTCATCCTTGAGTTGCCACCCATGTTTGCTCTTCAAGAATCCTCCGGGATCCCAAACAAAGGACATTAAGCTCCTAAGCAACCTCAAGCAAGAAATTGGGATCCAAAATTGATAGTGGTAGACATGTATGCCTGGATCCCACACTTTGATTTCTCCATCATCCTCTTGTTGACTTTCACTTGTACCTTTGGATGAACAACCTCTTGGACCACCTTTTAAGCACCCACTTGAACGTTGTACTCCTCCAAATTGGACCTCACACCACTTTTGCTTTAAAATCCTTTGGCAACCAACACCCAATCTTTCACCATTTAATACTCCAAGAAGCACCTTGAGTTGATAATCCATTTCCAATAGAGCAAATTGATATGGGCCAATGGAAGAAATTGTTACGCATTCAACTTGTCCTTCGGTTGGAGTCACTAATAAACCACAATTTTGTGGTTTATCTTGTGCTTATTTTAGGGAATTTTATCACCCTTTCCCACATTTATTCAATGAAATAGCATGGTTTTGTAATTCTCCCTTCTATTATGCTTAAGTGTAAAAAGATACTTTTTAGGCCCTTAAATTGGTGATTTTAACTCACTTTAATTCCATTTGATGCCTTGATGTATTTGTTGAGTGATTTCAGGTTCATAAGGCAAGTATTAGATGGAATAAATGAGGAGAAAAGCATACAAAGTGGAGAATGCATGAGGAAACAAGGATTGGGAATGCATCGATGGGTGCACAAGCGTACAAGGCGCGTGAGCACAGAAGTGACTTCACATAAAGACGCGCACGCGTACATGACGCGTACGTGCGGATGAAGAAATAGCCAATCGACGCGCACGCGCACATGGCGCATACGCTCCGATACTCGCACGTGACTCACTTAAAGGCAAAACGCTGGGGGCGATTTCTGAGTTGCCCAGGCCCAAATCTAACTTGTTTCTGAGTGTATTTCATGCAGAATTGAAGTCTAAGCAGAGGGGGAGCAATTAGTTAGTCAACATGAACCTTTAGTTAGTTTTCTAGAGAGAGAAGCTCCCTCTTCTCTCTAGAATTAGGTTAGGATTAGGTTAAATTGTCTTGGATCTTGAATTAATTACTTGATTTCATCTTGTTTCTTTTACAATTTCTCATTTCTACATCTTGATTTTCTTAGTTGTAATGTTAATTTCTCATTTTGCTTTCTTGTATGTTGATGAGCATTGCTGGAACTAATCTCCTTTTAATGCAATTTCATGTTTCTATGTTTCTTTTATGTTGATCTTGCTTGCTATTATTGATTTCTCGGTTATGACAGTTATGGGTTTCCTTAATTTTAGCATTTTGTGATGTTTACTTTTATTGCACATTAGGTGTTTGATATAATGCTTCCTATAGTTTTTGAGTAGTTCTCTTGACCCTTGGCTAGGCTAAGGGGATTGAGTGATCTTGAGTCCTTGGGCTTCGTTGAATTGGTAATTCCAGAACCCTTGGGGATCAATTTGATAACCATTGACTCTACCCTACTACTAAGTTGATTAGTAGCTAGGTTGGGACTTGTGGATTGATGTTGATCAAGCCAATTGACATACTCCAAGCCTAGGAGTAGACATTACGTACTTAAGGCTTTAGTGAGTAGACCTAATGCGGTCGGTTCCTCATAATTATCAATATGTGAGTTGTTGACAAGGATAGTGATCTAAATTACCTAAGTCTTAGCCAAGAGTACTTTATCTTGCTTTCTTTAATTACTTGCTTGATTTACCTTTTCTTGTTTCTCTTGTAAATCAAAACCCCTTTGTCCCTTTTATAGCCAATAATTGACCACTTCATTGCAATTCCTTGTGAGATGACCCGGAGTCTAAATACTTCAGTTAATTCTTATTGGGGTTTGTACTTGTGACAAAACCAAATTTAATTTGATCTGAGGATTTACTATTGGTTTGGACTATACTAACAACAGAATTATTTTGTGAAATTCCGAACCGGTATAAACCCTTGCATCAGTCACTCTCTTGGACTCTTGTATGAATGCTTCCACTTCTTGGGTGTTCACCTCTTCCTCACCACTCTTTTCTAGCTCTTCCCCAACTTGAACGTTGGACTCCTCCAAATTGGACCTCACACCACTTATGCTTTGAAATCCTTTGGCAACCAACACCCAATCTTTCACCATTTAATACTCCAAGAAGCATCTTCAGTTGATAATCCGTTTCCAATAGAGCAAATTGATATGGGCCAATGAAGCTCATGGAGGAAATTGTTACCCATTCAACTTGTCCTTCGGTTGGAGTCACTCTCTTGGACTCTGGTCTGAATGCTTCCACTTCTTGGGTGTTCACCTCTTCCTCACCACTCTTTTCTAGCTCTTCCCCTTCTCTCTCAAACTCCAAGGGGAAAGCTTCCTCAAGATCATTGAGGGGGTTGACCAAGGTGGACAAAAAATCATTGATGATGCATGATGGGATTATTTTTGTGGAAGAAACGAATTTCTCCAAAACACCCAAGCTTAACCGGCAAGTGCACCGGGTCGCATCAAGTAAAAATAACTCACGGGAGTGAGGTCGATCCCACAGGGATTGAAGGATTGAGCAATTTTAGTTTAGTGGTTGATTTAGTCAAGCGAATCAAGATTTGGTTGAGAGATTTGTGATTTGCAGAATTTAAATTGCATAGAAAGTAAAGGGAATGGGTAATTGGCATGAAATTAAAGAGAACAGGAATTAAAGTGCTGAATCTTAAAGAACAAGAAATTAAATGGCAGAAACCTAGAACGCAAGAAATGTAAATTGCAAAATCTTAAAGTGCAAGAAATGTAAATGGCTTGAATTGTAAAGGGAATGGGGAGTTGGATCTGCAGAAATTAAACAAGGAAATGTAAAATTGCAACAAATAGAGAAATAGAAGAAGATTTGGATTGAATCAGATCTAAAACAGAAATGTAAATGAGCATGAAAAGCAGTAAACAGAGGATGTAAAATTGGAATTCAGATCTCAGGACCCAAGAGACTAGAAAACCAAGTCTAGATCTCAATGCCTTCCTAGATCCAACAAGAAC
>NC_029794.2:67640650-67649421 GCF_000816755.2 Arachis ipaensis
TTTGCTCTTGATGGAATTGGGTTGATAGAGGCCTTGGTTGATTGCTCTTGGAGTTTGGAGAAGAACCGAATTGAACCGGGTTGGAATCATGAAAGCTTGAGTAAAAGTTGGAGTAAAAGTTTGGGGCTAACTTTTGCTCCAACTTTTCACATCAGCACCCTTGTTTTGCTGATACCAACGTTGGGGCAAAAGTTATGGGTCTAACTTTTGCTCCAACGTTGGCCTCCCCTTTGTTATTCATGGCGCCAACGTTAGCCAGAAAGTTAGGGGCTAACGTTGGCGCAAACTTTTGCTAGCCCAGGGAGAGTTTTTCATGCGCCAACGTTAGCCAAAAAGTTAGGGGCTAACGTTGGCACAAACTTTTGGTGCATCCAGGGAGTGTTTTTCATGCCAAAAGTTAGCCAAAAAGTTAGGGGCTAACTTTTGGTCCAGCTTTTGCCCAAAAGTTAGCCAAAAAGTTAGGGGCTAACTTTTGCTCCAGCTTTTGCTTCCTGGTTCATAATTAATCCAAAAGTTTGAGCTAAAGTTTGAGGCAAACTTTTGCTCAAACTTCTTGTTCTCTCTTCCTCCTAACCCTTCCTTCTTGCATCAACCTTTCTCCAAGCTTTCTTCACCTATCATCAATCAACCAAACACATCAAAGCTATGCTCAAAATCATGAGATATTCATTCTTTCATAATATGTGACAATTATAGCATAAAACCTCATGAAATAGCATGAATTCATACATGGTTGATTAAATCAAAGGAAGCATGAAAATCTACCCAATTGGCTTGCTTTTGGCTCAAGAAAGTGCATAATTCAATTGAAAACAAAAGAAAAAGGCTAGTGAAACTAGGCTAAGATGACTTGTCATCAATGCAATTCACTTCTTGATCAAACTCCTTCAATTCATTGTTTAACTGTTCCGGTTCACTAGTTCTACCTTCCTCTACTTGTGACTCAAGCTTCAATTCCACTTCTTTGAATTGAGACTCTATGTTTCCCTCCTTACTACACTCCTCAGTTGCTCATCCACCTTCGTCAAGGGGGGTGGCTTGAGTGGTTGAGTGTAGAGAGGCCAAGCAGCTCACCGCTTTGGCTATGGTAGCAACGAACTCCCCTTGTGTCCTTCGGAACCCTTCTTGCTCTTGAAAGAATGCTTGAAGGTCTTGTTCTTCTTGGGGCAAGGGTTGGAAAACTTCATATTGAGGTGGAAAAAAAGGTTCAAAGGTTGGAAGAAAGGTTGTATAGTTGGAAGGTATATCATGTGGGTGAGGGTATTGAGGTGGTGTATAAGGGTGTGGTTCATATGGTTGGTAACAAGGTGTATAGACATTTTGATTCCATGGGGGTGTATAGGGTGGTTCTTAAAGGTTTGGTGGTTGAGGGTTGTGTATAGGGTATCTCTCATATCCTTGGGCATGATATTCATATAGGGGAGGGTTTGGCTTGTAGTATAAGGTAGGTGTTTGCCATGAGTGTTGCTCATACACAATTGGTTCCTCCCTAAATTGATTCTCCCACTCCATGAAGCAATCCCAATTTGGATTCATCATACCCTACAAAATATTCACAACCAAGCTCCAAGCAACAAGGGTAATAGCTCATAGAGAAAGTAGAAAATAAAAGCCAAAGACATCAACAAACAAGAAAACAAACACATAAGTATAACCAAAAGTAACCAAACAACCAAAAAGTAAGATATTTACATTATGGACATATTCATAACAACCTAAAGATAGCACTCAATTGCATTCCCGACAACGGCGCCAAATTTGACAAGAGAATTATTGCCGGTTCGGAATCAATCAAAATAAGCATCAATTCGTTGGTAGCATAGTCCAAACCAACAATGAATTCTCAAGATCAAATAAAAAATTCAAATTCTAATTAACCAAGAGTATTTAGACTCCCGGGTTGTTCTCCCTAGGACGCAATTGAGAGTGTTTCTCTTTCGGTTGTGAGGGAAAAAGGGGGTTTTCAAGCAAGGAATGAAAGATTAAAAGAACTAGCAAGAAAAGAACTGAGAAATGAGCAAAATTGATGTAAATGAAAGTAAAGAGAAAATGAGATCAAAACTAGTGAAAATGCTATAAATGCAATAAGGCGCCTTGACTTGGGAGTGAGTGTCCAAGGAATCCTATCATCGCCATAACCACAACTATGGTAATTATGATGAGTCAATCTCGCCTAGTCAACCCCAACCATCGAGGAGTAAGTCAAGCAAGCATAATTGACCTTAATCCATAAGTCCTAGCCAACTTACCAAACTAGTTGATAAAAGACTAGCATCAATGGAAACAAGAGTCAACTAACTACCCAAGAATTACCACTAAATGTCAGACATTATGACTCTAGTATCCTAGGAACTCAAACCACAAGCCAAGCTGTGACAATCTACTCAAATCCTAAGGTTGGCATTTTCACAAACACCTTGTGTGCATAAAAGTAAAGCATGGAAAATTGTAAAGGAAAATAGAAAGCTATAACTAACCATGCACAAAATCAACAATAAACATCCAAGCAAGCATAAAGAAAGCATGAAACATTAAATTCATTAATCAAGACTTCAAGAACTCAAAATTGCAATTTTAAACAAAGTGCTTGAACCAAAGGAAATGAAAATAAAGACAATGTAATTAAAGTGGAAATTAGAGTACTTACAATTAAAGATGCAAAAATCCAAGAGAAAAGCTTCTATAAAATGCTACAATGGAAATGAAAACTAAATCCTAAGAGATCAATGCTACACTACTCCTACTCCTACCCCTAAATTACTCTCTAAAACTATCTAAGTGAGCTCCCCCTTCATATGTGCTGAACCCCCCTTATATAGCACTCCAAATTCAGCCTCAAGCCTTCAAAATTTGGCCCAAAAGCACCCAGAAATCGTCAGGCACGCGTTTCATTTATGTAACCACGTGCAGGGACCTGTGCGGACCCACAGACGTGTGCGTCCACACACTCGGATGAAAATTGACCTGTGCATTCGCACAGGTGCGTGCGTACACACACATGGAAATTCTTGCTTGTGCGCACCCACACTTTGCTGTGTGTGCTTTTCCTTGTTTTCTTCATGTTTTCTCCCTTGTACATGCTTTCTTCCACTTTTGCCTATCCATTCTTGCCTCCATGGTCTGAAATCACTCACAAACCATATCACAACATCGGATGACATAAAAGTGGAATTAAATTGCTGTATTAAAGCACAAAATTGCATATTTTCACATTTAGGTTCACATTAGGGATCAAAACAAAAGTATGCTATTTTGGTGCTTAAATGTGAGTTCATGTGCTAGAATCCATCCAAATTGAGTCAAAATATTCCATTAAATATGGACTCATTAATCTCTTTTCAAATTTTTGAATATTCATTCCTCATGAGCTTGAAAGGGACCTCAGGGATCACTTTCTTCTCTACCACTACTTCATAGAAGTGGTCTTAGTGGGCTTTGGTGATGAATCTCTCCATCTCCCAATATTCAGAGGTGGTGGCTACTGCTTTTCCTTTCCTCTTTCTAGAGGATTCTCCAACCTTGGATGCCATAAGTGGTAATGGAAAGCAAAATGCAACGCTTTTCCAACACCAAACTTAAAGGGAGATAGAGGGAGAGAGAAGGCTCAGCCGTGGGGCTTATGAGTGTATGAGAGGTGTGTGTATGACGGGTTAAGAAGATGGGTATTTATAGGAGTGGGGTAGGCTTTGGGTTCAGCCATGGATGTGTTATTAGGAGGGAAATTTGATTTTGAAGTGGGTGGGGGTTGGTGGGAGTTATGATGGTTTTGGAAAAGTGATATGGATGTGATTGGGCTAGGGTTTATAGGGAAGTATGTGTGGGGAAGTGTTAAAGTAAGTGGGGTAGGTGAAGATGTTGTGGGACCCATTGGTCCTGGGAGGCTAGGTATTTAAGAATCCCTACCCTCTGTATTGGCGTTTGAATACCCAGGGTCTGCTTCTTGGCTGGCGTTCAACGCCAGCAATGCTACCCATTTGGGGCGTTGAACGTCCAGTGTATGCTCCTTGGCTAGCGTTCAACTACTTCAATAACACTCCATCCAGAGTGTTCTATTTTCACTGCCTTAACATTTCTGTCTCTATTCTGACTACTGTAAATGATCATGACCCTAAAAATAACTGAAAGGAAAACAAACTGAATAAAAATAATTAATTAAGATTGGGTTGCCTCCCAACAAGTGCTTCTTTAACGTCATTAGCTTGACGGTTAGCTCCTTACGGAGGTGAGTATGGGCTCAGAAGTTCACCTCTTACAGTGAACTTTCTTCCTGTCTTCTCGTGAATGAGCTCTACATGCTCTAAAGACAGGATACGACTCAATGTCTGTGGTATGACTAGTTTCTTGGTGAAGACAACTCTCATGCCAGGTTAGAGGCCTTTAGTTGGGACTTTGTTGTCCCTCCAGCCTTTAGGTACTTTCTTCCTAGTACCTTTGTTCTTAGAGCTTGTTAATGGCTGCCGAATACCAAACTTAGAATTGTTGTTTGGAGGCTCTACAAAGATCTCCACAGAATGAGAGTGTTGGAATACTAAGTATTACACAGTTATCTCTCTTTTCTCAGAGGGAGAATTGGGATGAGGTATCTTGAACAAGATGTGATCTCCCCTAGTTGTAGAGTCAGTTCTCCTTCATCCACATTAATGATGGCAATGGTAGTGGCTAGGAAAGGTCTTCCAAGGATGACAGAGTCATCTTCATCCTCTCCAATATCCAAGACTATGAAGTTTGCAGGGATGTAGTGGTTTTCAACCTTTACCAAGACATCCTCTACTAAACCATATGGCTTCTTCATTGACTTGTCTACCATCTCTAGTGAGATGTTTACAGTTTGTACCTCAAAGATTCCCAGCTTCTCTATCACAGAGAATGGCATGAGGTTTATGCTTGACCCTAGGTCACACAGGACCTTCTCAAATGTCATGGTGCCTATGGTGCAAGGAATCAGGAAGCATCCAGCATCTGGAAGCTTCTGAGGTAGCTTCTGCTGAACTAAAGCATCGACTTCTTTGGAAAGCAATAGAGGTTTTTTCGCCAAAGGCTTTGTACCAAATATCTTGGCATTTAGCTTCATGAGAGCTCCTAAGTACTGAGCAACTTGCTATTCCCTAGTGTCTTCGTCCTCATCAGAGGATGCGCATTCATTAGAACTCATGAACTGTATAAGTGCATGCAAAGGAACCTCTATGGTCTTTACGTGAGCTTTGGCTTCCTTTAGTTCTTGGATAGGGGTTTCTTGAGTGGTTATTGAGCACTCAGAGGGTGTGCCTTTACTGGTGTTAATGCTAGCTCTGATGGCTCCTTGGGCGTTGAACGGTTGAATGCCCATGTTGTGCACCCTTACTATTTTAGGCGTTGAACGCCCAGCAGGGGTATCCTGGTTGGCATTCAATGCCAGCTTCCTTGTCTAGTTGGGCGTTGAACGCCTAGTGAGGGGTTCCTCACTGGCGTTCAGCCCAAGAATCCTTGCCTATTTGGGCATTGAACGCCTAGCCAATGCTCCCTGGCTGGCGTTCAATGCTAGCTCTGTTGCCAGGATAGGTGATGAATGCCCAGTGAGTGCTTCCTCACTAGCATTCAGTGCTAGGCTTGCTCCCAGATTGGGCGTTGAACGCCCAGTGAGGGCTTCCTCACTGGCGTTTAATGCCTTCCCAATCTCTCCAGATTCAACTTCAGCCTCAGAGGTGATGGCCTTGCACTCTTCTCTTGGGTTCATCTCAGTGTTTCTAGGAAGAGTGTCAATAGGAGTCTCAGGGATCCTCTTGCTCAGCTGACCAACTTGTACCTCCAAGTTTCTAATGGAGGACCTTGTTTCAGTTATGAAACTATGAGTGGTCTTAGAGAGGCTGGAAATAAGAGTGACTAAGTCAGAGAGGCTATTCTTAAGGGTTTCCATATTCATGCCAGGGAATCATGGCCTGTATTTCTATGCTTTTTAGTAGATTTTAATTCAGTTTTCATACAATTTCTGTTGATAAAGGAGCAAAAGCATGAAAAATCTCTGCATGAAACAAAATCTCAAGCATAGGTGAATTTTAGTTAATATACATGGTAAATATGATGAAATAGATCACACTAAGTGAAAGTATGATTTTCATCATCATTAGCACACTTAGTATAGTAAAGTTTATCTTGTATGTTACTTTGATACACTTTGTTTGTTTGATTTCAGACCAAAAGAAGCAGAGAAGAGCCACGTTAGTGGCTACGTTAGCGCCACTAACGTGGCCATTAATGTGGAAGGAAGAAAAGTTTGGAACATTAGTGGGAACATTGATGGCATTAACTTTGAAGAAGGAGAGCATGGAAAGTTAGTGGCAACGTTAACGCCACTAACTTTAGTGAAGGCCAAGAACACCCACGTTGGTGGCCCGTTAGTGCCATTAACGTGAGGCACTAACGTGGAAGAGGGAGAGTCTTGTAGCGTTAGTGACAAAGGTGAGTGTCACTAACGCCCTCGAGCTTTCATATGCCTACGTTAAGGGCCACGTTAGTTACACTAACTTGGACACTAACATGGGCAAAATCTCACCCGGCAGCCTGACCATACCTTCTTCAAACAAGAATAACTTGAGCCACAAAGCTCCGAAAGAGGTGATTCCAGTGGCATTGGAAAGTAGGATTCCAGAGCTTTCCAACCATATATGGCACTACATCGTGGACACTAAATTTGAGAGAGAAAACCTTCCCTGAAAGTGCAAAGATGAATATGGTATCAACCTATAGTAAGGCCAGCTAACCTCTTCACCTTCCAAGAAGTGTAACTCGAGCTGTAGAGCTCCAAATGTTGCGCTTCCAAAAATGTTGGAAAGAAGACATCCAGGGCTTTCCAACAATCTATAATAGTATGGAGTGGACATTAATTTTGAACTCCAAAACCTGGCAATATTAATCCCCAGAACGCTGACGTTATTGGCACTCACTTTTGCCAATAACGCTAGCGACTATGCCAGCGACCCTGTCCCCTTCAAGGGAGCATAACATGAGTTACAGAGGTTCAATCGAGGTAATTCTAGTTGTGTTAGAAAGCTGACATTCAGAGATTTCCAACCATATATAATAGTCTATAGTGGGCATGAAATTGGAGTATAAACAAGAGGCATCTTTTAAGCCCTAAAAACAGCAACTGGTAGCAAGTGTGACGTTAGCCACACTAACTTCAGCACTAATGCCACACTTGTAGTGTTAGTGTGGCTAACGGTAGCACTAACGATTAGCACCTGGACATCAACTTGATTCATTTCTCTTTCAAGGACCACCTTACCTCAAGCAATCCCACAAGTGTCAACCAATCAAGGCCACAAGAAGCATCTAGAATAGGAATTTTCATTTAATTGTAATTTGCTTTTAATTTCATTTCATTTTGTAATTTAGGAGAGCCTATATAAAGGCCTTAGTTTTAACATTCAGGAAAAACGGGAAATTGAAGGAAGGGGGAGAGAGTGAAGACCAATTCGAACTTCTGTGAATTGGCACACTCCAAGGAGAGTGGGTCTTCGGACCCCTCCCTCCTACACTCTTCTTCCTTTTCTCTTCTTTTTCTTTTCTTAGTAGGAGTTTAATTCTAGCTTGTACTTTTCATTTATGAACTTTGAAGTTTCAATTTCAGTTTTAATCTTCATCTTTATTTTTTTGCACTTTCTTTCTTTTCTGTTTTAGTAGAGCAATGAACAACTAACTCTTTTTATTGGGTTAGGGAGCTCTGTTGTAATTTGATGGATCAATTGTAGTTTTCATTCTTCTTCCTCTTTCTTTTCTCTTGATTTTACTAGAAAGCTTTCGTTCTTCATCCAATTAGTTAGCTATCTTGTAAGAGAAGTTCTCTATAATTGGATCTCCTCAGAACCTTGGAAGAGGAATGAGGAGATCATCCTAGAAATACTTTCTCATACTGGACCAAATTGGGGTTTGGATGGATATAGTGACATATAATCCTACCAACATTTTGATTTGGGAATGCATGTGGTATAATCAGTGACCAAACTTCATCTCCTCCCATGAGCAATTAAATCAAGGAATTGGGAAATTGTTCAAGCTTAGAGAGATTGGATTGCCAAGGAATTGGGATCCAATCACTTAAGATTGCCAAGGAGATCAATGAATGCATTGATTGAGAAAGAGATGAGAATGAACTTGATCCGGAGGATTGCAATATCTCTTGATCCCAATGTTCATTTTATTTTTAGTTCTTACATTTACTTTTCTTGCCATTTTACTTCTCTGTACTTTATAGTTTTTTTCCTTTACATTCATGCAATTTACATTTCCTTGTTGCTTATCACTCCAATCTGATTCCTCTAACTAGGATAATCAATTAACCGTTGATTGCTTAATCCGTTAATCCCTGTGGATTCGACCTCACTCTATTGTGAGTTTTTACTTGACGATAATTCGGTATACTTGCCAAGAGAAATTTGTTGAGAGACAAGTTTCCGTGCATCAAGTTTCTGCCGCCATTGCTGGGGATTAATTGTGATTAACAAACTACCGATTGATTGATTTACTAGATTAGACACTTTTCTTTTGTCTTTGTTTTCTTTTGTTTCTTTATTTTCTTTTGCTATCTAACTGTTTGTGTTAATGCCTCACCAAGAAGCCCCTGTTCGTGATAGCTCTGGCTCTTGGTGATTTTGTTATTAATACAACAGTTTTTTTTACTTAGCTTCTTCTCAAATAAAATTTGCATATGATCACTGGTGCACAAAATTGTGATCTCAGGCAACGGCGCCAGAAACTCTGTACGCACGTCTTAATAAATCGTTTTTCATTCACAA
>NC_029794.2:67649545-67664035 GCF_000816755.2 Arachis ipaensis
CTCTAAACCTCTGCTTTCCTGCTGTCTTCATCCAATCAGTCTTACTCCTTTCCATGGCTGGCTTTATGTAAGGACATCACCGTTGTCAATGGCTACTTTTAATCCTCTCTGGAAAATGGTCTGATGCACTATCTCTGCATGGCTAATCGTCTGGAGGCGTCACCCTTGTCAATGGCTGTATCCCATCCTCTTGTGAAAATGGTCCAAATGCTCTGTCAGAGCATGGCTAATCATCTGAGGTTCTCGATCATACTGGAATAGGATTCACCCTCCTTTTGCGTCTGTCACTACGCCCAGCACTCGCGAGTTTGAAGTTCGTTACAGTCATTCAATCCCAGAGTCCTACTCGGAATACCACAGACAAGGTTTAGACTTTTCAGACTCTCATGAATGCCACCATCAATCTAGGTTATACCACGAAGATTCTGATTAAGAGATCCAAGAGATACTCATTCAATCTAAGGTAGAACGGAAGTGGTTGTCAGGCACAGGCGTTTAACTCCAGACAGTAGCGTAGAACTGGCGTTCAACGCCCTTTTACATCATCTAAACTCGGCCAAAGTATGGACTATTATATATTTATGGAAAGCCCTGGATGTCTAATTTCCAACACAATTGGAAGCGCGCCATTTTGAGTTCTGTAGCTCCAGAAAATCCACTTTGAGTGCAGGGAGGTCAGAATCCAACAACATCAGCAGTCCTTCTTCAACCTCTGAATCTGATTTTTGCTCAAGTCCCTCAATTTCAGCCAGAAAATACCTGAAATCACAGAAAAACACACAAACTCATAGTAAAGTCCAGAAATGTGAATTTAACATAAAAACTAATAAAAACATCCCTAAAAGTAACTAGATTCTACTAAAAACATACTAAAAACAATGCCAAAAAGCGTATAAATTATCCGCTCATCAATCACATTCTAAGTTTGGTGTTGCCCTGCAACATTCTGTTTTCAATCTTTCTAGATACTTGCATCAATTCCAAGAGAAAGTGTCACACTAAGTTTGGTGTACCGTTTATTTTTCTATGCAATGTATCCAGCAACACCACTTATTTGTATAATCATAATGTCTGTGCTTCTTTGGCCTGCAGTGTTATCCTTAATTTTTGCTTGCTTAACCACATACATCACTTCCATTTCAGTATGTAAGACGTTTATGACCCATCATAGACCCCACCACCACTGTTTTATTTGCTGCTTGAAGATAAGCAATTAGTCTAAATTGGTGTGGGAAGGGAGAAAAGTAGGAGAAAAAGGGCAACAAAAATGAAGATGAACTACAAGGTTGTAAAGTTCCTTTTTCCCCTTACTTATTTCCAGTACATTCAATGGCATGATTGTCTTCTAATTTCTTTGTATGTATGTGTGCTTGCTCCGTATGAATAAGCATAGTTTGATTTTTGAATTACAATATGTTGCTGTGACATTATGATTGCCATCTTGAATTTTTGTGAGTCCAAAGCAATGTAGTTTCATGATCATAAACAAACAAGGTCATTTAAGAAGAAGTTAGCATGAGCATATAAGTATTGGGAAGCTAGCATGACTATTGTTGCTCAATTGCATTTGAATTTATTTAATTGAAGTTTTCATCTAGGACATTTTATGAAATTTTTGAAATCATGAAAATCTTGAAAAAGCAATTGCAAATAAGGCAAGAAAAGAAAAGGGAGAGAATGAGAAAGCAAAAGGCTCTGAGTACCAATGACAATTCAATTGTTAAGTGCTTGTGGTGTTTATGTATCAAGCAAAAAGCTTGAAAACAAAACATTTAGAGTCAAGGCTAGGCTCAAGTGCAAAAACACTCTCTCAAAGCTCAAGGCTCTAAGCATCAATGATTAGAGAGTCAAGAAGGCAAGAAAACAAAATGAGCCAAAAGAGTCCTCTGATTAAATGCTTGTGGTGCTTATGTATCAAGTGGTAATACTTGAAAATAAAGCATTTAGAGTCGTAGCTTTCAAATCATGGTGCAAAGCACCTAGAAGATAAGATAAAAAGAGAATGAAAAGCTTGTTCAAGGAAGAAACATACAGAAAAAATTTCATAAAATGAGCTAGATAGAGGCATAAATCATCTGAATTTCTTTTGTGATTGCTGCATGCTTAGAAAGCTAGCTAACCATGAACATTACACTGCTACTCTTCTTACCTTGGATTGTCAAACCTTATTGCATGATTCTCCTCTTGTTTGGGGACAAGCAAGATTTAAGTTTGGTGTTGTGATGCCAGGGCATCATGGCCTGTTTTTCTTTGCTTTTTCAGTAGATTTTAATTCAGTTTTCATACAATTTCTGTTGATAAAGGAGCAAAAGCATGAAAAATCTCTGCATGAAATAAAATCTCAAGCATAGGTAAATTTTAGTTAATATACATGGTAAATATGATGAAATAGATCACACTAAGTGAAAGTATGATTTTGAGCATTATTAGCACACTTAGTATAGTAAAGTTTATCTTGTATGTAACTTTGATACACTTTGTTTGTTTGATTTCAGACCAAAAGAAGCAGAGAAGAGCCACGTTAGTGGCTACGTTAGCGCTACTAACATGGCCGTTAACGTGGAAGGAAGGAAAGTTTGGAACGACAGTGGGAACGTTAATGGCATTAACTTTGAAGATGGAGAGCATGAAAAGTTAGTGGCAACGTTAACGCCACTAACTTTAGCGAAGGCCAAGAACACCTACGTTAGTGGCCCCGTTAGTGCCATTAATGTGAGGCACTAACATGGAAGAGGGAGATTCTTGTAGCATTAGTGACAAAGGTGAGTGTCACTAACTCCCTCGAGCTTTGGTATCCATACGTTAAGGGCCACGTTAGTTACACTAACGTGGATACTAACGTGGGTAAAATCTCACCCGGCAGCCTGACTATACCTTCTTCAAACAAGAATAACTTGAGCCACAAAGCTCCGAAAGAGGTGATTCCAGTGGCATTGAAAAGTAGGATTCCATAGCTTTACAACCATATATGGCACTACATGGTGGACACTAAATTTGAGGGAGAAAACCTGCCCCGAAAGTGCAAAGATGAACATGGTATCAACCTGTAGTAAGGCCAGCTGACCTCTTCACCTTCCAAGAAGTGTAACTCGAGCTGTAGAGCTCCAAATGTTGCGCTTCCAAAAGTGTTGGAAAGAAGACATCCAGGGCTTTCCAACAATATATACTAGTATGGGATGGAAATTAATTTTGAGCTCCAAAACCTGGCAATATTAATACTCTGAATGCTGACGTTATTGGCATTCACTTTTGCCAATAACGCCAATGACTACGCCAGCGACCCTGTCCCCTTCAAGGGAGCATAACTTTAGTTACAGAGGTCCAATCGAGGTGATTCTAGTTGCGTTAGAAAGCTGACATGCAGATCTTTCCAACGTCATATAATAGTTTATAGTGGGTATGAAATTGGAGTACAAACAAGAGGCCTCTTTTAAGCCCCAAAAATAGCAACTGGGTAGTAAGTGTGACGTTAGCCACACTAACTTCAGCACCAATGCCACACTTGTAGCGTAAGTGTGGCTAACGGTAGCACTAACGATTAGCACCTGGACCTCAACTTGATTCATTTCTCTTTCAAGGACCACCTAACCTCAAGCAATCCCACAAGTGTCAACCAATCAAGGCCACAAGAAGCATCTAGAATAGAAATTTTCATTTAATTGTAATTTGCTTTTAATTTCATTTCATTTTATAATTTAGGAGAGCCTACATAAAGGCCTTAGTTTTAACATTCAGGAAAAACAGGAAATTGAAGGAAGGGGGAGAGAGTGAAGACCAATTCGAACTTCTGTGAATTGGCACACTCAAAGGGGAGTGGGTCTTCGGACCCCTCCCCTCCTACACTCTTCTTTCTTTTCTCTTCTTTTTCTTTTCTTAGTAGGAGTTTAATTCTAGTTTGTAGTTTTCATTTATGAACTTTGAAGTTTCAATTTCAGTTTTAATCTTCATCTTTATTTTTTTGCACTTTCTTTCTTTTCTGTTTTTGGTAGAGCAATGAACAACTAACTCTTTTCATTGGGTTAGAAAACTCTATTGTAATTTGATGGATCAATTGTAGTTTTCATTCTTCTTCTTCTCTCTTTTCTCTTGATTTTACTAGAAAGCTTTCGTTCTTCATCCAATTGGTTAGTTATCTTGGAAGAGAAGCTCTCCATAATTGGATCTCCTCGGAACCTTGGAAGAGGAATGAGTAGATCATGCTAGAAATGCTTTCTCATGCTGGACCAAATTGGGGTTTGGATGGATATAGTGACATATAATCCTACCAACACTTTGATTTGGGAATGCATGTGGTATAATCAGTGACCAAACTTCATATCTTCCCATGAGCAATTAAATCAAGGAATTGGGAAATTGATCAAGCTTAGAGAGATTGGATTGACAGGGAATTGGGATCTAATCACTTAAGATTGCTAAGGAGATCAATGAATGCATTGATTGAGGAAGAGATAAGAATGAACTTGATCCGAAGGATTGCAATATCTCTTGATCCTAATGTTCATTTTATTTTTAGTTCTTACATTTACTTTTCTTGCCATTTTACTTCTTTGCACTTTATAGTTTTTTTTCCTTTACATTCATGCAATTTACATTTCCTTGTTGCTTATCACTCCAATCTGATTCGTCTAACTAGGATAATCAATTAACCATTGATTGCTTAATCCGTTAATCCCTGTGGATTCGACCTCACTCTATTGTGAGTTTTTACTTGACGATAATTCGGTATACTTGTCGAGGGAAATTTGTTGAGAGACAAGTTTCCGTGCATCACATATTCCCTTGAGAAGATGGGAATGGCGGTCTGTTGTTGAACCTATTCTGATTTCTTCCACCTTGATTATCGTTGAAGCCTTGCTGAGGTTTCTGTTGATCCTTCCATGAAAGGCTAGGATGATTCCTTCATGAAGGATTGAAGGTGTTTCCATAGGTTCTCCCATGTAATTCACCTTTTCCATGGTGGGTTGATTAGGATCATAAGCTTCTACTTCAGAAGAAGCTTCTTGAGTTTCCGTTTACATTCCAGTCAAATGCTGAGAGATCATATTGACCTGCTGGGTCAAGATCTTGTTCTAAGCCAATATGGCATTCAGAGTATCAACTTCAAGAACTCTTTTCTTCTGAGGGATCCCATGGTTTACAGGATTTCTTTCAGAAGTGTACATGAATTAGTTATTTGCAACCATCTTAATGAGTTCTCTTGCTTCTGCAGGTGTTTTCTTCAAGTGGAGTGATCCACCTACATAGCTGTCGAATGAGATTTTGGACATCTCAGATAGACCATCATAGAACACACCTATGATAGACCATTTTGAGAGCATATCAGGACGACATCTCCTGATCAGTTGCTTGTATCTTTCCCAAGCTTCATAGAGGGATTCACCTTCTCTTTGTCTGAAGGTTTGAACTTTCACTCTAATTTTGCTCATTCTCTGAGGGGGAAAGAATTTAGCTAGAAAAGCATTAACCAGCTTTTTCCAAGAGTCTAAGCTCTCTTTTGGTTCTAAATCCAACCATATCTTAGCTCTGTCTCTTACAGCAAAGGGGAAGAGCATAAGCTTGTAGACTTTAGGATTCACTCCATTGGTCCTAATAGTATCACAGATTTGCAAGCATTCATCTAAGAACTGATGTGGATCTTCCATTTGAAGTCTATGGAATTTGTAATTTTGTTGTAGAAGAGAGATTAACTGAGAGCTAAGGTCAAAATTGTTAGCTCCAATGGCAGGTATAGAAATACTTCTGCCATAAAAGTTAGAGGTAGGCATGGTGAAGTCACCAAAAACCTTTCTTGCATCTCCTTCAAGTTCGGCCATGTCTTCTATTTCTTGTTCAAAATTTTCTGAAAGGTTTCTTTCGGAGTGTTGTGCTTTAGCTTGTTGTAAATTTCTCCTTAAAGTCCTCTCAGGTTTAGGATCAAGATTAAAGAGGGGTTCTTTATCCCTATTGCTGGTCATAAACAAGAAAAGAAGAAAAGAAAGAAAGGAAGCTTCTATGTCTAATTTGAGTATAGAAGGCTCCCAGTGAGATGTGAAGAAAGAAGACGAAGATAGAAAAGTAAAGATGGAAGATTAAAGAGGAGAATAGTTCGAATAATTTAAGTAGAGATGAGAAGAATTAGAAATAGGAAAGATAAACAAAAATTGAAATATTTTTATTTATTTGTTTATTTATTTCAAAAATATGGTTAATAAATTAAAAATTGAAAATTAGTTAGTAGATTTTCGAAAATAGAAAAGAGAGAAGAAGAAAAAGAGTTGTTGGAAAATAAGAGAGAAGAATTAGTTAGGAAGGTCTGAAAAATAAGAGAAAGAAATAAGTAATTAATTAAGAAAGATTTAAAAACTGGCTAAGATAGAAAAGATAAGAGAAGAAATAAAAAAGATTTGAAAAAGATTTGATTTAAAAATTTGAAATTTAAAAAGATTTGAAAAAGATTTAAAAAAGATAAGATTTGAAATTTGATTTTGATTTTGAAATTTAAACTAAGACAAGATAAGATAAAAATTTTGAAATTAAAATCTGAATTTTTATGTTGTAATTTTCGAAAATTAATGAGAAGATAAGAAAATATATTTTATTTTTTGATTTTTGAATTTAATGAAGAGAGAGAAAAACTAGCAAAAGACACAAAACTTAAAATTTTTAGATCTAGGACCCTAAATTTTTGAAAATTTGAAGACAAACACCAAAAGAACACCAAACTTAAAAATTTTAAGATCAAAACAAAAAGAAAACCAATAACGCTTTGAAGATTAAGAAGAACACCAAGAACAAAACTTAAAAACTTTAAAGAACACAAGAACAGGTAAAAGACACCAAACTTAAAATTTTTGAAAACCAGACACAAAATTTTTGAAAATTTAAAGAAAATACACAAGAAGACACCAAACTTAAAGATTGATACAAGATTTGAACAAAGAAACTATTTTTGAAAATTTTTAGAAAGACAGACTCAAAAATTTCGAAAAATTCAACAAGAAAAAAAACAAAAGACTCAAACTGTAAGAACCGCAATTAATCGAACCGGTTAATTAAGTGATTATGTTTCCCAAATGAGATTCCGAAAAGTTAGAGTGAGAATTTGAGATTTTTAAACATCATTTTTGGACTCAGTGGGTCTTTCCGAGTCAGAAAATGTGTTTTCTGCGAAAAACCGTAAAAAATCGCGAACCGGCAATTGAACCAAGTGAATCGGTTCAAGTCTGCCCGTGCTGCGCAGAAAAAAGTTGAAATAGTCAAAAACCATAGAAAAACACTAGAAATGGAAAATCGGGCGTTAATTTTAAAGGTTTGGCCCGAAGTTAGGCCAAATGGGCTAAAAACGCTATCATCATGCACACTCCTATAGATTCCTTGGGGTAACTCATTGCCTTAAAGACATTGAAGACCATCTTCTCTTCATGTAACCTGAAGACTAGTTCCCCTTTTTGAACATCAATAATGGCTCCAGCAGTGGCTAGGAATGGCCTTCCTAGGATGATTGATGTGTTGGCTTCTTCTTCCATATCTAGCACAACAAAGTCAGCTGGGAAAATAAACTCTCCCACTTTCACCAACAAGTCCTCCACCACCCCATAAGGGAATTTGAATGTTCTGTCAGCCAATTGGAGTGCCATCCTTGTTAGTTTGGCTTCCTCAATCTTCATCCTTCTCATCATGGCCAAGGACATGAGATTGATGCTAGCCCCCAGGTCACACAGTGCTTTTTCAATGGTGTTATCACCTGTGATGGATGGAATTTGGAAACTCCCTGGGTCTTTCATCTTCTGGGGAGGCTTCTTTTGTATGATAGCACTGTACTCTTCAGTTAGCACTATGGTTTCTTTCTTTCCCCAATTCCTCTTTCTTGTCATGAGCTCCTTTAAAAATTTGGCATAGAGGGGCATTTGCTCTAATGCCTCAGCAAAGGGTATGTTAATCTGGAGCTTCTTGAAAATTTCTAGGAACCTGGAGAACTGGTTGTCTTTTTCATCCTTCCTTAGCCTTTGCGGATAGGGTGCTTGTGGCACATAAGGCTTTAGGACTGACTTTGTTGAGGATGGTGCAGGGGTCTCTTCTTCCTTCTTGTTTTCAGGCTCCTTTGCAGCTTTTTTTTCTTGATTGTTTTGATTTGGGGATGCTTCTTCTACAACTTTTCCACTTTTAAGTGTGATTGTCTTGCATTCCCCTCTTGGGTTGGTCATGGTATCACTGGAGAATGTATGTGTGGGCATTGGTATTTGTTTAGATAAGATCCCTATTTGTACTTCTAGTTTTGAGATTACTGCACATTGATTCTTTAGGTTAGATCTGCACTCTTCTTGGTTGGCATCTATCTTTCTTTCAGCCTGTGCTTGTCTTTCCAAAAGAGTGGAAATAGCTCCTGTCAGTTGTGATGACAGTTGTGCTATTGCAGCCTCCACTCTCTCAAAATTGCTCTTGATTTCACATGGTTACATGGTTGGGGTTGATGTGTCTTGATGGTGGTTGTTGTGTGTTTGTTGGGTTGAATGATATGAAGTGTTTTGTGAGTTATGGTAAGGTCTGTTGCCTGATAAATGGTTGGGGTTATGGTTGTTGTATTGGTTCGATTGGTATGGTTTGTTATGGTCTTGGTTGTGGCTTTGTTGGTTTTCCCACCCAAAGTTTGGGTGGTTCTTCCAACCTGAGTTGTATGTCTAGGAGTTTGGGTCATTGGTGCACAAAATTGTGATGTCCAGGCTCAAACTATTCCTGGCACGTGAGCAACTTGGTACGCGTAATCGTGATTACACATTCATAATGTCACAACTTCGATACAACTGACCAGCAAGTGCACTGGGTCGTCCAAGTAATACCTTACGTGAGTAAGGGTCGAATCCCACGGAGATTGTTGGTATGAAGCAAGCTATGGTCACCTTGCAAATCTCAGTCAGGCGGATATAAAGTGATAATGGTGTTTTCGAATATTACATAATAGAATAGGGATAGAGGTACTTATGTAAATCATTGGTAGGAATTTCAGATAAGCGAATGGAGATGCTTTTCGTTCCTCTGAACCTCTGCTTTCCTGCTATCTTCATCCAATCAGTCTTACTGCATGTAGAACGGAAGTGTTTGTCAGACACGTGTTCATAGGGGAGAATGGTGATGAGTGTCACACATAATCATCACCTTCATCACGTTCTTGGGTGCGAATGGATATCTTAGAAGCGAAATAAGATGAGTTGAATAGAAAACAGTAGTACTTTGCATTAATCTTTGAGGAACAGCAGAGCTCCACACCTTAATCTATGGAGTGTAGAAACTCTACCGTTGAAAATACATAAGTGAAAGGTCCAGGCATGGCCGAGATGGCCAGCCCCCTAAAACGTGATCAATAGTCTCCTTAGGTGAACAATGGATTAAAACTGAGATCAAAGATGCTCTAATACAATAGTAAAAGGTCCTATTTATAATAAACTAGTCACTAGGGTTTACATGAGTAAGTAATTGATGCATAAATCCAATTCCGGGGCCCACTTTGTGTGTATTTGGGCTGAGCTTAAGTGTTGCACGTGCAGAGGCCATTTGTGGAGTTGAACGCTAGCTTTTGTGCCAGTTTGGGCGTTCAACTCTGGTTTTGGTTCCTTTTCTGGCGCTGGACACCAGATTTGGGCAGAAAGGTGGCGTTGAACGCCAGTTTACGTCATCTATTCTTGGCCAAAGTATGGACTATTATATATTTCTGGAAAGCCCTGGATGTCTACTTTCCAACGCAATTGGAAGCGCGCCATTTTGAGTTCTGTAGCTCCAGAAAATCCACTTTGAGTGCAGGGAGGTCAGAATCCAACAACATCAGCAGTCCTTCTTCAACCTCTGAATCTGATTTTTACTCAAGTCCCTCAATTTCAGCCAGAAAATACCTGAAATCACAGAAAAACACACAAACTCATAGTAAAGTCCAGAAATGTGAATTTCGCATAAAAACTAATGAAAACATCCCTAAAAGTAACTAGATCCTACTAAAAACATACTAAAAACAATGTCAAAAAGCGTATAAGTCTTGGCCTTGGCCCTAAGCACTTTGTTTTCCAGTATTACTACCGGATACATAAATGCCACAGACACATAATTGGGTGAACCTTTTCAGATTGTGATTCAGCTTTGCTAGAGTCCCCAATTAGAGGTGTCCAGAGTTCTTAAGCACACTCTTCTTTTTGCTTTGGACCTTGACTTTAACCGCTCAGTCTCAAGTTTTCACTTGACACCTTCACGCCACAAGCACATGGTTAGGGACAGCTTGGTTTAGCCGCTTAGACCAGGATTTTATTCCTTTAGGCCCTCCTATCCACTGATGCTCAAAGCCTTGGGATCCTTTTTATTTGCCCTTGCCTTTTGGTTTTAAGGGTTATTGGCTTTTTGCTCTTGCCTCTTGGTTTTAAGAGCTTTGGCTTTTTCTACTTGCTTTTTCTTTCTATTATTTTTTTTCGCCTATTTTTTTTTTTCTGCAAGCTTTGTTCTTTGCTGCTTTTTCTTGCTTCAAGAATCATTTTTATGATTTTTCAGATTATCAAATAACATGTCTCCTAGTCATCATTCTTTCAAGAGCCAACATATTTAACATTCTTAAACAACAACTTCAAAAGACATATGCACTGTTCAAGCATACATTCAGAAAACAAGAAGCATTGTCACCACATCAATATAATTAAACTAAGTTCAAAGATAAATTCGAAACTCATGTACTTATTGTTCTTTTGAGTTAAAACATTTTTCATTTAAGAGAGGTGATGGATTCATAGGACATTCATAACTTTAAGACATAGTTACTACTACTAATGATCATGTAATGAAGACACAAACACAGATAAGCACATAACATAGAAACGAAAAACAGAAGAAACAAGAACAAGGAATGAATCCTCCTTAGTGATGGTGGCGTTTCCTTCTTGAGGAACCAATGATGTCCTTGAGCTCTTCTATGTCTCTTCCTTGTCTTTGTTGCTCCTCCCTCATTGCTTTTTGATCTTCTCTGATTTCATGAAGGATGATGGAGTGCTCTTGATGTTCCACCCTTAGTTGCTTCCAATATTTTTGTGGAAGAAAATGTATCCCCTGAGGTATCTCAGGGATCTCTTGATTTGCAGTCAAATGTTCTACCACTGAGCTATAGACCCTTGATGGAAGCTTTTGTCTTCCCTTTCCTCTTTCTAGAGGTTTCTCTGGCCTTAGGTGCCATCAATGGTTATGGAAAAAACAAAAAAGCTATGCTTTTACCACACCAAACTTAGAATGTTGCTCGCCCTCGAGCAAAAAAAGAAAGAATGAAGAAGATATGGAGGAGATGGATGGGAGTGTGTATTCGGCCATATGGGTGGGATTGGGTGGGTGAGAGATGTTGAATTTTGAAGGTAGTGGGTGTATGGATGTGAGTGGTAAATGGAAAACAGAAGGGATGATCATGAATGGGAAGAGATGATGAGGTAGGTGGGGATCCTGTGGGGTCCACATATCTTGAGATGATTCTGTGGGGTCCACAGATCCTGAGGTGTCAAGGCATTTACATCCCTGCACCAAATTAGGCATGTAAAATGCCTTTGCACACAACTCTGGGCGTTCAGCGCCAGGTTGGTGCCCATTTTGGGCGTTCAACGCCCATTTGCTGCCATTTCTGGCGTTGAACGCCAGAACCATGCTTGTTCTGGGCGTTCAGCGCCAGGATGCTGCCCATTCTGGGCGTTCAGCGCCAGAACCATGCTCTGTTCTAGCGTTTGAATGCCAGACAGATGCTCCTCCAGGGTGTGATTTTTCTTCTGCTGTTTTTGATTCTGTTTTCAATTTTTATATTTATTTTGTGACTCCACATGATCATGAACCTAAGAAAACATGAAAAACAATAATAATAGAGTTAGATAAACATTGGGTTGCCTCCCAACAAGCGCTTATTTAATGTCAATAGCTTGACAGTGGGCTCTCATGGAGCCTCACAGATGTGCAGAGCTTTGTTGAGACTCTCCAACACCAAACATAGAGTTTGGATATGGGAGTTCAACACGAAACTTAGAGTTTGGTTGTGGCCTCCCAACACCAAACTTAGAGTTTGACTGTGGGGGCTCTGGTTGACTCTGCTTTGAGAGAAGCTTTTTCTGCTTTCTCTCCATGGTTGCAGAGGGAGATCCTTGGGTTTTAAACACAAGGGAGTCCTCTTTCCATTGAAGGACTATTTCACCTCTGTCAACATCAATCACAGCTCTTGCTGTGGCCAGGAAAGGTCTTCCTAGGATGATGGATTCATCCTCTTCCTTTCCAGTATCCAGGACTATGAAATCAGCAGGGATGTAAAGGCCTTCAACCTTTACTAACACGTCCTCTACTTGTCCATAAGCCTGTTTTCTGGAACTGTCTGCCATCTCTAATGAGATTTTAGCAGTTTGTACCCCATAGATTCCCAGTTTCTCTATTACAGAGAGGGGCATGAGGTTTATTCCTGAACCAAGGTCACACAGAGCCTTAAAGAGCATGGTGCCTATGGTACAGGGTATTATGAACTTTCCAGGATCCTGTCTCTTCTGAGGTAATGTCAGTTGATCCAGATCACTTAATTCGTTGATGAACAAGGGAGGTTCAATTTCCCAAGTATCAATGCCAAATAATTCGGCATTTAGCTTCATGATTGCACCAAGAAACTTGACTGTTTTCTCTTCAGTAACATCCTCATTCTCTTCAGAAGAAGAATACTCATCAGAGCTCATGAATGGCATAAGGAGGTTCAATGGAATCTCTATGGTCTCTAGATGAGCCTCAGAGTCCTTTGGTTCCTCAGAGGGAAGCTCCTTATTGATCACTGGACGTCCCAGGAGGTCTTCCTCCTTGGGATTCACGTCCTCTCCTCTCCTCACAGGTTCGGCCATGGTGCTTATGTGAATGGCCTTGCACTCTCCTTTTGGGTTCTCTTCTGTATTGCTTGGGAGAGTACTAGGAGGGATTTCAGTGATCCTTTTACTCAGCTGGCCCACTTGTGCTTCCAGATTTCTAATGGAAGATCTTTTTTCATTCATGAAACTTACAGTGGCCTTAGATAGATCAGAGACTAAGTTTGCTAAATTAGAAGTATTTTGTTCAGAGTTCTCTGTCTGTTGCTGAGTGGATGATGGAAAAGCTTGCTATTGCTAAACCTGTTTCTTCCACCATTATTAAAGCCTTGTTGAGGCTTTTGATCCTTCCATGAGAAATTTGGATGATTTCTCCATGATGAGTTATAGGTGTTTCCATAAGGTTCACCTAAGTAATTTACCTCTGCTTTTCAAGAACTCCCTTCTTCATAGGCGTCCTATTACTCATAGGATTCCTTTCAGAAGTGTACATGAACTGGTTATTAGCAACCATGTCAATGAGTTCTTGAGCTTCTGCAGGCGTTTTCTTTAGGTGAATGGATCCACCTGCAGAAGTGTCCAGTGACATCTTTGATAGCTCAGATAAACCATCATAGAATATATCCAGGATGGTCCATTCTGAAAGCATGTCAGAAGGACACTTTTTGGTCAACTGCTTGTATCTTTCCCAAGCTTCATAGAGGGATTCACCTTCTTTCTGTCTGAAGGTTTGAACATCCCCTCTAAGCTTACTAAGCTTTTGAGGAGGAAAGAACTTGGCTAAGAAAGCCGTGACCAGCTTATCCCAAGAGTTCAGGCTGTCTTTGGGTTGAGAATCCAACCATAATCTAGCTCTGTCTCTTACAGCAAAAGGGAAAAGCATGAGCCTGTAGACTTTAGGATCTACTCCATTAGTCTTAACAGTATCACATATCTGCAAGAATTCAGTTAAGAACTAAAAAGGATCTTCAGATGGAAGTCCATGAAACTTGCAGTTCTACTGCATCAGAGAAACTAATTGAGGTTTCAGCTCAGAGTTGTTTGCTCCAATGGCAGGAATGGAGATGCTTCTTCCATGTAAATTGGAATTAGGTGCAGTAAAGTCACCAAGCATTCTCCTTGCATTATTATTATTTTCGGCTGCCATATTCTCTTCCTGTTCGAAAATTTCTGAAAGGTTATCTCTGGATTGTTGTAATTTAGCTTCTCTTAATTTTCTCTTCAGAGTCCTTTCAGGTTCTGGATCTGCTTCAACAAGAATGTTCTTGTCCTTGCTCCTGCTCGTATGACAAAGAAGAGGGCACAGAAAAATAATAATAATAATAGAGGTCCTTTATACCACAGTATAGGGATCCCTGTGTGAGTAGAAGAAGAGGGGGAGACAAAGAATGTAATATAATGGAAGAAACACAACTGTGAGGAGGCTAGATATGTGAGATGAGATGTTAGGATATGAATGAATAAATAGAATAAGATGGGAGAGAGAGAATTTTTGAAAAATATTTTTGAAAAAGAGTTAGTGATTTTCGAAAATGGTTTTTGAAAAATGTTAGTAATTTTTCGAAAATTAAGATTTAAAAATTAAATTAATTAATAAATTAAAAAGAAATTTTGAAAAAGGGGGAAGATATTTTCGAAAAATGAGAGAGAGAGAGTTAGTTAGGTAGTTTTGAAAAAG
>NC_029794.2:67664072-67695244 GCF_000816755.2 Arachis ipaensis
CGTATAAAAATAAGAAAAAGATTTTTTTGAAAAATATTTTTGGAATTTTCGAAAATAACTAAAAATTTTGAAAAAGATTTGATTTTTGAAAAAGATTTTGAAAAAGATAAGATTTTCAAATTGAAAATTTGATTTGACTCATGAGAAACAACTTGATTTTAAAAAATTTTTGAAAAAGTCAACTCAAATTTTTGAATTTGATGAGAGAAAAAGGGAAAGATATTTTTTTTTTTGATTTTTTGAATTTTTATGAAAAACATGAAAATTATGCAATGCATGAAATTTTTAGATCAAAACAATGAATGCATGCAAGAATGCTATGAATGTCAAGATGAACACCAAGAACACTATGAATGTCAAGATGAACATCATAGACACAATTTTGAAAAATTTTAATGCAAAGAAAACATGCAAGACACCAAACTTAGAATTCTTTAATGCTTAGACACTAAGAATTCAAGAATGCATATGATAAACATGAAAAGACACAAAACAAAAAAATCATCAAGATCAAACAAGAAGACTTACCAAGAACAACTTGAAGATCATGAAGAACACCATGAATGCATGAAATTTTCGAAAAATGCAAGATGCACATGCAATTGACACCAAACTTATGATATGACTCAAGACTCAAACAGGAAACACAAAAATATTTTTGATTTTTATGATTTTCTAATTTTTTTGGATTTTTATTTTATATTTTTTGAAAAATTATTTTGAAAAAGAAAATAAGGATTCCAAAATTTTTAATATGAATTCCAGGAATCTTATGCTCTAAAGCTCCAATCAAAGGGTCAGGCATGGCTTACTAGCCAGCCAAGCTTTAGTATGTAACTCAGACATGACACGCCTGACATACTCATTCCCAAAGAAATTAGACATGGCTTTACAGCCAGCCAGGCTTCAACATGCTCCATGAAACACTAGAATTCATTCTTAAAAATTTTGAAAAGAAAATATATTTTTGAAAACATTTTTATTTTAAAACCTTCTTTTTTTTTTTTCGAAAACAGGTGAGAAAATTTTGAAATATTTTTGAAAATTTTTTGAAAAGAAAACAAAAAGAAAATTACCTAATCTGAGCAACAAGATGAACCGTCAGTTGTCCAAACTCGAACAATCCCCGAGAACGGCGCCAAAAACTTGGTGCACGAAATTGTGATGTCCAGGCTCAAACTATTCCTGGCACGTGAGCAACTTGGTACGCGTAATCGTGATTACACATTCATAATTTGTCACAACTTCGATACAACTGACCAGCAAGTGCACTGGGTCCTCCAAGTAATACCTTACGTGAGTAAGGGTCGAATCCCACGGAGATTGTTGGTATGAAGCAAGCTATGGTCACCTTGCAAATCTCAGTCAGGCGGATATAAAGTGATAATGGTGTTTTCGAATATTATATAATAGAATAGGGATAGAGGTACTTATGTAAATCATTGGTAGGAATTTCAGATAAGCGAATGGAGAAGCTTTTCGTTCCTCTGAACCTCTCTTTCCTGCTATCTTCATCCAATCAGTCTTACTCCTTTCCATGGCTGGCTTTATGTGATACATCACCACTGTCAATGGCTACTTTCGGTCATCTCTTGGGAAAATGATCCAATGCCCTGTCACGGCACGGCTAATCGTCTGGAGGCATCACCCTTGCCAATGGCTTCATCTTATCCTCTCAGTGAATAATATGCTCACGCACCCTGTCACGGCACGGTTATTCATCTGTCGGTTCTCGATCATGCTGGAATAGGATTTACTATCCTTTTGCGTCTGTCACTAACGCCCTGCAATCGCGAGTTAGGAGCTCGTCACAGTCATTCAATCATTGAATCCTACTCGGAATACCACAGACAAGGTTTAGACCTTCCGGATTCTCTTGAATGCCGCCATCATTCTAGCTTATGCCACGAAGATTCCGGTTAGGAGATCTAAGAGATATTCATTCTAGCTCATTGCATGTAGAACGGAAGTGTTTGTCAGACACGTGTTCATAGAGGAGAATGGTGATGAGCGTCACACGTAATCATCACCTTCATCACGTTCTTGGGTGCGAATGGATATCTTAGAAGCGAAATAAGATGAGTTGAATAGAAAACAGTAGTACTTTGCATTAATCTTTGAGGAACAGCAGAGCTCTACACCTTAATCTCTGGAGTGTAGAAACTCTACCGTTGAAAATACATAAGTGAAAGGTCCAGGCATGGCCGAGATGGCCAGCCCCCTAAAACGTGATCAATAGTCTCCTTAGGTGAACAATGGATTAAAACTGAGACCAAAGATGCTCTAATACAATAGTAAAATGTCCTATTTATAATAAACTAGTCACTAGGGTTTACATGAGTAAGTAATTGATGCATAAATCCACATCCGGGGCCCACTTGGTGTGTGTTTGGGCTGAGCTTAAGTGTTGCATGTGCAGAGGCCATTTGTGGAGTTGAACACCAGCTTTTGTTCCAGTTTGGGCGTTCAACTCTGGTTTTGGTTTCTTTTCTGGCGCTGGACGCCAGATTTGTGCAGAAAGGTGGCGTTGAATGCCAGTTTTACGTCATCTATTCTTGGCCAAAGTATGGACTATTATATATTGCTGGAAAGCCCTAGATGTCTGCTTTCCAACGCAATTAGAAGCGCGCCATTTTGAGTTCGGTATCTACAGAAAATCCACTTTGAGTGAAGGGAGGTCAGAATCCAACATCATCAGCAGTCCTTCTTCAACCTCTGAATCTGATTTTTGCTCAAGTCCCTCAATTTCAGCCAGAAAATACCTGAAATCACAGAAAAACACACAAACTCAAAGTAAAGTCCAGAAATGTGAATTTCACATAAAAACTAATGAAATCATCCCTAAAAGTAACTAGATCCTACTAAAAACAATGTCAAAAAGCGTATAAATTATCCGCTCATCAGTCATATGGTTGTCTAAAAGAATTGTTCACATAGTTTGCCGGCTCCCATTCACTTTCAATTTCTGGGGCATCTTCTTCTTGTGGTGCTTGAGCTTGGATAGCTGAGACTTGGCCAGTTTCCATCCTCTTTGTTAGGGCTGCTAGTTGTGCTACAATCATCTTGTTCTATGCTAACAAGGTATCCATAGAATTTAGCTCCAGCACTCCTCTCTTTTGAGTCCTTTATAAAGCATAGAAGTATTCATTTTCAGCTATAGTCTCTATAACATCTATGGCTTCTTCAACGGTTTTCTTCTTGTTGAGTGAACCCCCTGAAGAGTGGTCCACAGCTTTCTTTGCCTCATATGATAGCCCTTCATAGAAGATGTGGAGTTGAACCCATTCGTTGAACATATCTGGAGGGCACCTCCTTGTCAAGTCTTTGAACGTCTCCCAGGCCTCATAAAGTGTTTCACCATCTTGCTGTCTGAAGGTCTGCACCTTAGCTCTCAATCTATTGACTCTCTGTGGAGGGTAGAATCTTGCTAGAAATTTTTTTACAACTTCATCCCAAGTTGTTAGGATCTCCTTGGGAAATGCTTCAAACCATTTCGCCGACTTATCTCTGAGTGAGAAAGGGAACAAAAGTAGCTTGTAGGTGTCAGGGTGTACACCATTGGACTTTACAGTGTCACAAATCCTCAAGAATATAGTGAGATGTTGGTTTGGGTCCTCCTGGGCTCTCCCTTCATATGAACAATTATTCTGGACAAGTGTGATGAGTTGAGGTTTCAACTCAAAGTTGTTAGCATGGATTGTTGGTTTGAGAATGCTGCTGCCACAGTTTCCTGGATTTAGGTTGATGTAAGAGCCTAAGACTCTCCTCTCTTGCCCAATATGATTGCCAGCATCTACTCCAACATGGTTTTGCACTTCTTCTTCCATAGTAGCTCCTAGATCTTCCTCTACTACTTCCTCTCTGACTATGCATTTGCCTCTTGCTTCCCTCCTTAATCTAAGGAAGGTCCTCTCAGGTTCACTATCAAAGAAGGAGGAAGTTTATTCCCTTCTACCTGTCATACATTCAACAAACAGCAAGCAGAGAACAAGTGGAGGAATCACTTCTTGTTAAGATTAGTGGTTAGCTTGGTTATGCAATTAATCAAACAGTTAGAAGAATGGAAATATGAACGATGAGTAACTAAAATTATCGAAATAAAAAAAACAAGCAGAACAGAAGGAAAACTAAAGAACTGGAAAGGAAATAACAAGGTAATTAAAATGCTTAATCTAGCTCTCTAATCAATTTAATCATTGTCAAATTCAAACCAATCCCCGGCAACAGCGCCATAAAACTTGATGACCGGATTTCACTCCCCATATAAAATTTTGATGAATCCGTTCTTTTGGCAAGCGCACCAAAATTATCCTCAAGTAATAACCCACAGTGGAGTGGGATCGTATCCACAGAGATTGGTAGATTTGAGCAATTTTAATCAATTGGTGAATTAGTCAAGCTGAACAGAATAGATTATGATTGCAGAATTGTAAATGCGCAGAATTATAAATGACTCAAAAGTAAAGGAAAGCAATAAATGGCAATAATGTAAAGTGCAGAAACATAAATGGCTTAATTGTAAATGGGAATGGGGATTTGCAAAATATAAAGAAAGCTATGAAGAAGGTGGAAGATAAGAATAGGGGAATTCATTGAGATCAGGAGATGTTGTTCTCTTTGGATTAAATCCAGTTCATATCCTCTTTAATCATGCAACTCATTGACCTCTTGGAAATCATGATTGATTGAACCCCAATCCCTTGGTGATTCAATCTCTCAGATCTTGATCAATAGCCAATTCCTTGGTCTAATTGCTCATGAAGAGAGATATGTTTGGTCCCTAATTATACCACACATCATCATAGGTCCAAGTAGAGGGAGGATTATATGTCACCATATCCAAACACCAAAACCCAGATCCAACTCAAGTGTGAGAAGGGATTTCTAGCATGGTTTCATGTTTCCTTTTCCAAGGTTCCCATGAAACCCATTTTGCATTCAACCTCTTTTCCAAGATGATTGAACACTAAACATGAAGAACGGAATTTCTTCTAGCAAATCAAAGAGAAGATGAAGAGAAGAAGAAATCAACTAACATTAATCCATCAAGTACAACAGAGCTCGCTTTCTTAATGAGAGAGAATTTAGTTACTCATAGCTCAGAGAAAAATACAAGAGATGGAAGAGATGATAAAGTGCAAAAGTAAATCTAACTCTACTGCAACTAATAGCTCAACTGCTTAACCCCCACTCAGTGCTTTTTGGGGTTATTTATACTACTCCTAGCACTAGAATAAAGAAAATACAAAAGTCAAAAGAAAAAATATAATTTGGAGGGAAAAGAAACTCAATAAATGTGACCCTCCCAGCTGGCGTGTAACTGGCGCTTCAGTGGCGTGCCATGCCCAGTTCTAAATCTGGCTTGGCGTGCCATGCTCAACTCTTCAAGTGGCACGCCCTCCTTCATTGGCATCCCTGGCGTGCCACGTCTTCGAGCCCAAGTGGCACGCCCAGGGTTCTTTAAGGACTTGTGTAGCCTGGCGTGCTACGCCTTCAACCTCAAGTGGCACACCCAAGCTTTCTCCTTCTTCTTCTTGTTTCTGGAAAGATGAACAAGCGTGGCACGCCCAGACCTTCTTCTTCTTCTTCTTGTTTCTAGAAAGATGAACTAGCGTGGCACGCCCAGGGTCTAGTATGCCACGCCAATTTTGTTTGCTTGGTTCTTCTCTCTGGCTAATTGAACTAGCATGGCACGCCCAGGGTCTGGCGTGCCACGCCCATTATGTGTGCTTGATTCTTCTCTCTGGCCAATTGAACTAGCGTGGAATGCCAAGGGTCTGGCGTGCCACGCCCAGCATTCCTCTTTGATCTAGTAGTTGGCATGCCACGCCTGGTCCTTCAAGTGACACGCCAAAGTGAGAGTTGAGAGCTGGCGTGCCACGCCTTTGACACCAAGTGGCACGCACATCCTTTGCTTTGGACCTTCTTATCATTGGCGTGCCACGCCCGGATGCTCAAGTAGCACACTTAAGTGAGGATGAGGGCTTGGTCACGCCTGGGTCTTCAAGTGGCACGCCCAAGTGACAATGAGAGCTGGCGTGCCACGCCTTTGATACCAAGTGGCACACCCCTTTAGTGTGGCTCTTTTAAGCTTGGTGTGCCATGCCTGGGCCTTCAATTGGCACGCCCAAGTGACAAATTGATGCTGGCATGCCACGCCTTTGATATCAAGTGGCACGCGCAAGTGATGATCTCCTCTGGATGGATGAACTGGCGTGCCACGTCCCATGGTTCAAGTGGCACGCCCATAGTATGTGATGGGCTAGGCGTGCCACGCCCAGCATAGCGTGCCACGCCCCTTCAGTGGCCTTCAACATTGCTCTCTGGAAAATTACACTGGCGTGCCACGCCCAGCACCCGGCATGCCACGCCCATGTAAAATACTCAAGTATGCTTCTCTGGAAATCATAGCTGGCGTGCCACGCCCAGCTCTTGGCGTGCAACGCCCAGCTCCTGGCATGCCACGCTCAGCTCCTGGCGTGCCACGCCCATACATTTTTGTGGCGTTTGCTCCAAGTGGCACGCCAGTTTCACACGCCCAGCTTGTTTTGTTGTTTTCTCCCCCTTTTTGATGTCTTTTTCACCTGAAATTCAGCACAAACTCATTTCAAAGCAATGTACCATAATATTCATCAAATAATGCATGAATTGTAATGATCAAATGAGATTATGCTCTTTTATGGTCCTTTTTATGCAAGAAAAAAGGGTAGATGATGCAAGTCATCAAGCCTCAAGGAATTGATCACTCCTATTGGCAACAACCTTTGGATACGTATAGGTATAATTCCCACCCTAATGCATGTCAATTCAATGGCTATGGTGACTCTTTTTGTGACAATCAACAACTTCCATCATATGCCTATGAATCTTATCCTCAACATGAACCTCAACCATACTCACAAGCCTTTCTTTACCAAGTACCTTCCTATGACCCTTATCCATCATATGTAACAACCCTAATTTTTAAAAATCAAATAATTAGTTATTTGTGATTTATTTTATTTGTTGATAATTTTATTTTAAAAAAATTATTTTACTAAAGGTAATTAAATGGAGTTTCATGATAATTGGAGTTTAAATTAATTAGAATTTTTATATAATCTTTATTAGATATTTGGTATAATTGAAATTATAATTTTAATAATTGAAAAATAAGAAGAATTGTATAATTTAATTTAAATAAATTCTATTTTGAATGAATTATGATTGAGAAAGGATAATGAAAAATTATAAAAGGCAGGAATACCCCACGAACTGTTAGTTGTTTAACTACGGGGGAAACGCACGAACTGATAATTGGTTAAATTCGGGAAGTACCCACGAACTGAATGATCATTGATCTCGGGAAAATCTATAAATTGTTATTTGTTTTATATGCAGGAAAAACCCACGGACTGATAATCATTGATTACGGGAATAACCCATGAATTGTTGTATGTTGATCTCGGGTATAACCCATGAACTGAAGATCGCTATGTTATTGTGTATTGGTCTCGGGGAATACCCTCGAACTGAAGATCTCTGTTTTGTTGTATGTTGATCTCGGGTATAATCCACGAACTGAGGATCATTGTTTGCTGTGTATTGATCTCGGGGAATAACCCACGAACTGAAGATCTCTGTTTTGTTGTATGTTGATCTCGAGGAAACCCACGAACTGAGGATCTCTGTTTTATTTGTGTATTGATCTCGGGGAAACCCCCGAATTGAGGATCTTTGTTTTGTTTGTGTGTTGATCTCGGGGACGCCCACAAACTGAGGATCACTGTTTCCCCTTGTGCGTATATCATGAGGTCGGGCTTTGCATCGACTGCCGGTACTCACGAAGGAGTGGTATTCTTACCACCGACACATATGCACTAAGGACACAAAGAAAAGCCATATCTGGGACTTGTTCCTAGGTAATGTCGGGCTGCAGGGTGTAAACCGACACATGAGCTCATGGCCTGCTTAGGACAGACATGCATCATAGTGGTTGTGCATTTGCATTTGGTTGTGTTTGCTTGTATTACTTCTCTGTGATTGTGTTGTTTGTTTTATTGTGATTTGTTTGTGTGTTGAATTGAGTTTTACTTGTGCTAGTAGTCTGTGAATGTATAGAGATTATTAATAATTGTTTGTTATGACTGAGAATCAATTATATGGCTGAAAGATATTTAATATGACATATTTTGCGATTGAGATCTGTTTTGGCTTCAGAAATTTAAAGAAAGTAATTATTTATCTAAAGTAAGATTAAAAAGTATTTCAAAGGGTTTGACAAAGATAGTTTATTAAGCAAAGTTAATTATTTGCATATTAATCATTACTTTTACGGCATTTCCATTCCCTACTGAGAACGTGTGGTTTGTTCTCACCCAAAAATCTTCCACCTTTTCAGTGACACAAGTTCGAAGACACAGTGTGAAGCTGCGGGCGATTATAGAATTTATTTATGAGTTAAGTGTGAGTTAATTTGCTTTCATAGAATTCCCTCGCCCTTATTGCTTAAGATTTTTATTTTATATAGAGGGATAGGATTTGTTTCTGAGTTTTATTTGAAATCTTTTGTATAAAAGATAGTATTATTAATAATTATGTGATTATTATTAATTTGAAATGTTTGATATATGATTTTGATAATCAAAAACAAAATTTTTTGGAATTTTCTATAAAATAGAAACGCGATATTGAACTAAAGGCTCAATATTAAATAGTTAATAAAGGAAATAGGTTAGTAACTCCTTACTTTTAGTACGATCATGACGTACTGGAAGTTGGGTCGTTACATCATATGACCAATCACCCATACCACATCCTTGTGACCATTATGAGCAAGAACCTTTGGAACCACTACAACCCTATCATGATTACTACCAAGAACCACCTCAATACATACAATCTCCATACCCTTGCCAAGAAGAACCACCTTCCTACTATGAACCCTTTCTCCAAAGTGATGAACCCTCTTATCCACCCCAAGCCCCAATGGATGATTCTCTCACTTTGCTACTTCAAGGACAAGCAGATATGCAAAGGAACACCCTAGAATTTTTTACTAACTTGACCAAGGTAGTCCACACTTTAGCCTACCAATGCTTGAACACTCAAGGTGCATCCGTGACCACGTGTGAAAGATCAAAAGAAGAGCAAAGCATGAAGAAGAGATTGAAAAATCAGGTGGAGAAGGAAGAGTTGGGTTTTGTATTGGAACAATTGGAGAAACCTATGATTGTCAAAGAAAAGGAAGAAGTGGTTGAAGATTTGGGAGATGCGGAACTACCATGGGAGTCTCAACAACCTCCGGAGCATATCAAAATTGAAGAATATGAAGAGGTTGATCAAGAGATGGATTCAATCATCAACGAATTCCTATCAAAAGTTGAACCCTCTCCCATTGGACAAGAAATTGAAGTTATTAAGGACATGCCAATTGACATTGGTGACTTTGTTAAAGACCCTTCCATTGAATGTGAAGCTAATATTGAAGTGGACTTCACACAACCTCCAAGAGTTGACTTGATTGATGATGAGGAGGAATTGGAAGAAGTTGACAAGCAAGAAGAAATTGAAAGAAGTTGTCAAGAGGTGGAAACAACCAACGAAGAGCATAAGGGAATAGTGCTTGAAGAACCATTGAAGATGCCCCTTTCTAAGTCACCATCCAACACAACATTCAAGTGGGTGAAATTCTTACCCTTAAGCTTCACTTTCTCACTTGAATACGGCTTGATTGAAACGGATGGGCAACTTAGAGCTCTTTGCAGAGTTAATAGTAAGAGGGAGTTGTGTAGTGGTTGGAAGTTTGGTATTAGGCTCATTAAGGTCAAAGCTTCAAGGTATAGGCACCATGATTGGATGAATGCTACTTTGTATGGGTCTAGGAGGAGATTTTGGTGCACTAAGGAGAATTCTATGTGTCAACCACCCGGATGGAAGAGCCATTACAATAAACTTGAAGACGGGTGTAAAGATAAGATATGGGACCCCGAATCGCACTTTGAAGACCAACTTTGGGAACTCATATCTTGGGTTGAATTTCACCCAAGCTTGATGAAGACGGTTGGACTTTCTGACAACCAATTGAGGAGCAAAGACCCTTGGAGATTCAAGGATGAGTACAAGCAGAAGCCACCATGACAAAGAGCCTCCCTAAAGAGAGAACTTTTGCGTGGTCTAGAATTCAGAATAAATTCCCGTTGCAAGTATAGCTTCTAAACCAACAAAAGTCCTTTCTTACAAACGTTTTGATTGTCACAAGTAACAAACCCCTTTTAAAATTGATAACCGAAGTATTTAAACCTCGGGTTGTCTTCTCAAGGAACTGCAGGGAGGTATGTTCTTATTATTGGTTATGAGTTTTGTGAATTAGGTTTTTGGAAATAAGGAACAAGAAATTTAAATGACAAATAAAATAAATAAATAGCTGTAGATAAACTCTTGGCAAGGTATGAGAATTTGGAAGTCCTATCCTAGTTATCCTTATCAATGGTGATGAGAATTGAGTTTTAATCCCACTTAGTTAGCCTTTACTAAAGCAAAGGAAGGTCAAGTGGACCAATTAGTTTGATCCTCAGTTCCTAGTCAATTCCTAAGAGAGGACTAGAATTATTGAAGTTCAATTCAATTAGCAAAGACAACAATTATCAATCACGTTGAGTTTGATAACTCATGAGTTACGAATTACTTAACCAAAGCCAAAAGAGGAAAAGTAAACTTACTCGAATAAAAATGTCTTCAGATTGGAAGCAACAGTAACATAAATAAAAGAAAGCAATCATAGACTGAAATACCTCAAATTATATTAAATAGAAATTCAAATCTAAACATGAATGGTTCAGAAGCCAATTTGGCAACAAAAGTAATTAAAGGAAAGCATTAAAAGATCTGAAAGCAAAATAGAAATATAAAACAAAAGGAATATTGAACCTGATAAAAAGTCGGAATACTAAATTGAAATAACAAGAAATCCTAATCCTAAAACCTAATCCTAAAAGGATAGAACCTCTCTCTCTAGAAACTACATCTAAACTACAAAAAGTGAATAATTGGAGATCTCCATTTGAATGGATGAATTCCCCCACTTTATAGCATCTAATCTGTGCCTTCTGGACTTGGATCTGGGCCAAAAAGGGTTTCAGAAATCGCTGGAAGTATTTTCTGTAATTTCTGGTGCGTGGCGTCTGTCACGCGTCTGCGTGGGTCACGCAGTCGCGTCATCTGGAGTTTTCCTTGTCACGTATTCGCTTCGGTCATGCGTACGCATCATCTGTGTTCTGCTCATGGTGTGCGTCCGCGTCAGTCACGCGTTCGCATCGCTGCCTTTTCGCACTAGGCATGTGGCTGCGTCGTCCATGTGTTCGCGTCGCTGCCAGTTTCTTGAAAAACTCCATTTTGTGCTTTCCTTCCATTTTTGTATGTTTCCTTTCCATCCTTTAAGTCATTCCTGCCTTAGAAGATCTGAAACTTCTCAACACACAAATCACGGCATCGAATGGTAATAAAGGGTAATTAAAAATAAATAATTTCAAAGCATAAGAAATATGTATTTCACATATATCACATAATAAGGAAGGGAAAGTAAAACCATGCAATTTACATGAATAAGTAGGTGAAGGATTGAATAAATCTCTTGAATTGAGCACAATGTATATCATAAAATATGGGTTTATCACTCCCTAATGTCCAACTTAAGGACTTAAAATAAAAGTGCTAGGTGGGAGACACCCCACCATGGTAAACTCTTTCCACCCCCTTGTAAGATTTGATTAATAAGTGATTTGAGTTGCCATTGTAGGTAGTTTCCTATTCATATAGTTGTTTTAATAACTTGGTTGCTAGTTGCTTCAGATGCAAGTTTTCCTTGCTTGTACTTGAAAACTCTTCAAAAGCCAAAAATATTTTTATGATTTTGCATTTTTGGTTGGTTTTGAGTTGTAGATAGTGTTAGGGAGAGTTTAAGCTGTTTTTAGTATTTCTGAAAAAAAAGGGGGGGGGGGGGGGGGGCAGGGACGCGTACGCGTCGATGAGTGGATGCAGCCCCCATCAATGATTCCAAAGGGTTGGGCAAACATGATGCGAACACTGGGCGTGTAGCGCAAGTTTTATGCATGCGTACGCGTACATGACGTGTACGCGTCGATGCGGAAGCATGAATCCCATACATCATACCCGAGAGTTGCGCAACTTTTGCGCGCTCATTATGTGTGTGGCACAAGCCTCTGCCCACGTGGAAGCGCACTATACGTGCACGCGTCGAAGTGCAATCTCTCCATCCGCGCTTAAGCGTACATGACGCTTCGGCGTCCATTCCTTTTTCACCCAGCCAGGCGGACGCGTACAGGACGCGTATGCGTGGATTCAAAAACGCTAATCACATCCACGCTAGAACCCTAACATTGCGTCCCTCACTTCCTCTCCTCCACCAACATTTCCTTTCTTCACACTCGCTCTCCAAACCTCAGAAACCATTACCACCATTTTCATCCTATCAACCGCCACCGTCCGGCGAACCGCCGCCGCCGAGCCTACCACCCTCTTTTCCCCTTCCTTCCTTTCTTCCCTCTTTTCTTCTTCTCACCTCTGCCTCTCTCCTCTCTCTCGGCTAACCATCCCCGTCTCCGACCAGCGTCGCCGTGGCCACCACTGCCACCGGCGAGCCACTTCCCCATTATCAACCATTTTTTGCTCCCCTAGTCGCCCCTCTTCCTCCGTCTCGCGCCTGTAACCCCTGCTCTGCTTTGCTACTCTGCGACATTGCCCTGCCCTCTGTTCTCTGCCCCGCACTGATCTTTGCGCCGCCACAAGTTTAACCAAGCTGCCACCATCTCTGGGTGGCGCTGTTTCCCCTTTACCTTTCAGGTTCCCCTGCCTCACCACTGCTCTGTTTGCTTTCTTTTTAATCAATTCTGTTTGTTAATGTAAGTTAGATGAGTTGATTCACTCTGTTTGCTTAGGTTAGATAAAAATACATATGGTTAGGTAGCTAGGTTGTTGTTAGAGGATTTTAGGCCTGATAAATACTCCGTTCTTGTTAATCTGATATGGTTGAATGTCATTTGTTTGCTGATTAGGGATGATGCTGATGTCCTGTGTAAATCATTTTACTGCTATGCTGATTTTGACTGTTGCCTTGCTAAACTTTAATTGTGTGATTATGCTTGATGTTGTCTGAGCATATTCAATCCTTGCTTATATCCTTTTTGCTGCATTTTGGGATTCATATGACTGTTTTTGCTACTGTTTGCTATTCGGGAACATCCAATTTACTGCCGGAATGCTGCCAAAATTTCTGGAAATTGTATTGTTCTTAAACTTGCAACCTAGGAATTGAACTTGACACTTCCAAATTTGAGATTTACTTGACTTACACCAAGTTCAATTCATAGGTTACTGATGAGCGGATAATTTATACGCTTTTTGGCATTGTTTTTAGTATGTTTTTAGTATATTTTAGTTAGTTTTTATTATGTTTTTATTAGTTTTATATAAAAATCACATTTCTGGACTTTACTATGAGTTTGTGTGTTTTTCTGTGATTTCAGGTATTTTCTGGCTGAAATTGAGGGACCTGAGGAAAAATCTGATTCAGAGGCTGAAAAAGGACTGCAGATGCTGTTGGATTCTGACCTCCCTACACTCGAAGTAGATTTTCTGGAGCTATAGGAGCCCAATTGGCGCACTCTCATATGCGTTGGAAAGTAGACATCCTGGGCTTTCGAGCAATATATAATAGTCTATACTTTGCACAAGATTTGGTGGCCCAAACAGGCGTTCCAAGTCAGCTTAAGAATTCTGGCATCAAAATGCAAGAACTGGCAGAAAAGCTGGAGTTAAACGCCCAAACTGGCACATAAGCTGGCGTTTAACTCCAAGAAAAGTCTCTACATGTGAAAGCTTCAATGCTCAGCCCAAGCACACACCAAGTGGGCCCGGAAGAAGATTTCTGCATTAATTACTTATTTCTCTAAACCCTAGGCTACGAGTTCTCTATAAATAGGACCTTTTACTATTGTATTTTCATCTTGGTTCTTCAGGTTCCCTCTCTGGGGCCGAAGCCAATGACCACCATTATCACTTTTGTATTTTCAACGGTGGAGTTTCTACACACCATAGATTAAGATGTGGAGCTCTGCTGTTCTTCATGAATTAATGCAAAGTACTCTTGTTTTTCTATTCAACTCAAGTCTATTTCTTCTCCAAGATATTCATTCGCACCCAAGAACATGATGAATGTGATGATTATGTGACACTCATCACCATTCTCACCTATGAACGCATGACTAACAACCACTTCCGTTCTACATGCAAACAAGCTTGAATGTGTATCTCTTGGGTTTCTAATCTAAGATTAGAACCTTCGTGGTATAGGCTAGAATTATTGGCGGCCATTCCTAGTATGAATGATTGGAAGAAGGCAATAGGAAAGCAGAGGTTCAGGAGGAACAAAGCATCTTCATACACTTATCTGAAATTTCTACCAATGAATTACATAAGTATCTCTATCTTTATTATATGTTTTATTCATCTTTTAATTATCAATCCTCCATAACCATTTAAATCCGCCTGACTGAGATTTACAAGATGACCATAGCTTGCTTCAAGCCGACAGTCTCCATGGGATCGACCCTTACTCACGTAAGGTATTACTTGGACGACCCAGTGCACTTGCTGGTTAGTTGTGCGGAATTGTGACAAAGTGTGATTCACGTTTGAGAGCTCCAAGTCCTTTGGCGCCATTGTTGATGATCACAACTTCGTGCACCAGTTACTTTGGCTGGCATTTCCATTTTTGTTTGGGTTCCCGTTGATACACATTGGGAAAAGTTAGTTCAAGGAGTTCTTTGTCGGATTTCTGTGTCAAACATTTCACATTTCAATTTAAACTTGGTGACCTTGTGCATTGTTGATGCCTTGCTTCCCATTGTATGCTTTTATGCAAATTCATATTCATCATCAATGACTTGCATCACACTCATGATTGTGAGCATGCTTGTTCTTTATATACCTCTTGAGCTTCTTGTGGTTAAGGCCCATAATTGTCATGCCACTGATTTCTAACCTAGTTTTCTAACTTCTAACTCTGCTGACTCTCTAAATCTATTTTTTTAGTTTTCACATTAACTCCTCTATATTCTTTAAGGCATGATGACTATTGTGGCTTAACAAACAAGCATTCTATTATTGTTGCATGATTTCTTGGTTGCATTTTGGATTGAATTCTGTATTTTGTTTGCTTGCATTCCGAGTTTTCATCTTTTTGACTCACTTCATGACTACATGTCAATCCTCTTGCTTTCTATATGTGCTTAATTCCTTGATTTATATTCCTCTACTTGGCTTAATTTTTTATATCCTCTCATATCTGTTTTTCAGGATGTCTAATAGAGGGAAAGCAAAGGTTACCTCTCAAAAATGGAAGAAATCTCAATCTTCCGCTACTTCTCCCTTCATCGATTATGCCAAGAACCCTCTTTCAGAGAAGGAGAAAGCAGATCAGCTACTACTTTCCACTGACGCAAACAGGTTTCCTAACCTGTACTGTGAACTCCGCTTCCCGACCTATCGGCAGAAGAACCTCAACATAGAGAAGAAACTGGCCATTCCCACTGACCTGAGGCAATCCATTGAGACCCGTATTGAGGGGATGGGTCTAGCTTTTATTGATAGGGAGCTGGGTAGGGTGAACACATCATGGGTTTAGGAGTTCTACTGTAATTTCTTCAAACATAACCTTGATTCGGTTTACCTGTGAGGCGAACAGATACTGATTACAGAGGCTGCTATTGAGGATGCACTCCACTGTCTGCCTAAGACTGGTGATACAGATGCCTATATACAGGCTGGGGTGGAGATATACTGTATGACATATGATTATGATGCCTTGAGGAGTATTGATGCCACCCCGGATGCCCCTTGGAAGATGGATGCTGATAATAGGAAACCCAAGGAGACGCTGTGTGCTCATCTGACGAAGGAGGCTAGGACATGGCAGCAGACCCTTGCCCACTATGTCATGCCAACCACACATTTTACTTAGATTCCGGTGGACATGCTCGTCCTGATTAGCTGTATTATGGAGGGGAAGGAGGTATACTTTTCCCGATTGATAAGGATATTTATGTGGCGAGGGCATGTCCGTGGCACACTCTCATTCCCAACTTTAGTCACTGAGATGCCTGAGCGAGCCGGTGCTCCATGGAGAGCAGATGACGAGTTACCACCCCCAGTCCACGGGAAGGATAGCCTGATTTCGTGGGAGACATCGGTAAATGAGAAGCTTCCATCTCGGCGTCGATCTAGAGCTTGAGCCTCAGCAGCAGCGACACCTGGACCTTCATCTTCTTCAGCTGCAGCAGGTCCGTCTACAGCACCAGTAGCACCTATAGCACCACCACCACCAGCACCCCAGCTGACATATCTACTGGAACAGCGTATTTTCCGATTCATGGAGCGTCGTAAGCACCGTATCATGCGACGCCTTGATCGAGTGGATCAGATGCTTGTAGCACTGGGCGTCGAGATGCCCCCTGATGCCGACCCTTCTTCAGCAGAGGAGGAGGAGCATGAGGAGGAGCAGGCTCATCCAGAGGCACCCCCACAGACCCAGGCTACCCCAGAGGCACAGCAGACCCCTATGGAGCCACAGCCTTAGTCCCAGTCGGATGCGACCGTTGCCCCTCACCCCGAGTCCGAGCCATAGCATCGAGGACGATGCTCTAATCTAAGTGTCGGGAGGTCATCGTCGTCACCGTCTGTGGATTGCTATTTTGGGTGAATAATTTTGGACATTTATCACTTATTTTGTGTTATTTTTAGTATTTTACACTTTATTTGATCCTCTCTTCTTCCTCTAAATAACCATGTAACATATCAAGGCTGGAAATAAGGTGAGATGGCTGTCTCCCTCCCTCTTCAATTCGGTTTTCAAGGAAAACCATGCAAAACATGTGTTTTCTTGATGTTCTTCCTTAGGAATCATGCTTAACTTGACTTGAGGGCCAAGAAACGTGAATTTCCAGCAAGTCTAAGTTGAGATATCTCTTCCTAACATACTGAGTGAGATTTGTTCAGTTGAGAGTTTTTGGATTTAAAGTTGTTCTTGATGTGATTTAGGAGGAAAAAGTGCTTAAGGACCACCTGAAAGTCTACCGAATTAGGAGCAGCAAAACCAGGTAGGGTGTCACGAAATTAATCTTGATTATTTTTGTTTGAGTTGTGTGAATGTTGTATGATTTGGCTGTGCTAACAATTGGTTGCATATATGATTGATTCTTGGTGAAAATTTGGTGAAATTTTGATGAAATTTGATGAAATTCAAGCTTTGAGATTATGTTCTTGGAGCAGCTGGAAAACGAAACCCTAGGCCCTAAATTGGGGATCAATTTGTGTTAAAATCATGTAGAAAAGATAGGGTTTTATTGGTTGCTAATTTATTTTGAATTATGGTAACAACCCTGATTTTCGAGTATGCGAGATCTTTTCCGAAGCCACGGATTTCTCTAGAAGATCAGTAAAGGGAACACCTCTTCTATATCATCAAGTATCTCAATTCTCATTGTAATTATGTCATATTTAAGCTAGAACCTCTTCTGAGGCAAGCTCGATAATGCAATCGCGAAGAACCTAGTTTTTGAACCGTATCGGTTGGCAGTTTTGATTCTGATTTTCGTAAATAGTCTCTGTTTGACGAACCGGACTCGATTCATGAGAGGAGAGAGATAATAGTATAATATTATCATTATATTAGTATTAGAAGCTTCTTGAATAATATTATAAGGTTACCTGGTCTGCTTTAGTTAAAAACAGGAAATCGGTTTAACCGGGTTCACAGTTTACTGGTGCAGCATAGCACCGGCACTCTCTGATGACTTTAGCAATTCTAAGGCCTCATTATACATGTTTTATTCTCATATTAAATATGTTACTAGTGTATTTTATGCTAGTAGCTCAGAAAATAATTTTTAGAGATGTTTTTACGAGTGTTCCGATACATCTAGTTTTAGTAGTTATACACCTGAGATATTTTAATATTATTTTAATCAACCTCCAAGCCAACCAATCACAACTCACCTTATACCCCCAATACCCCCAAGGCTGCCTCATTTTCTCATTGTGGCCGAAATTGAAAGGAGAGAAAAGAGAGAAAACTTCATGAACACTTAAACTTCATAGCTTGATTTCTTCTGAACTAAAACTCGAATCAAAATTCCGATTTCACCAAAATGATCCTCTCTTCTTCCTCTACATAACCATGTAACATATCAAGGCTAGAAATAAGGTGAGATGGCTGTCTCCCACCCTCTTCAATTCGGTTTTCAAGGAAAACCATGCAAAACATGTGTTTTCTTGATGTTCTTCCTTAGGAATCATGCTTAACTTGACTTGAGGGACAAGAAACGTGAATTTCCAGCAAGTCTAAGTTGAGATATCTCTTCCTAACATACTGAGTGAGATTTGTTCAGTTGAGATTTTTTGGATTTAAAGTTGTTCTTGATGTGATTTAGGAGAAAAAAGTGCTTAAGGACCACCTGAAAGTCTAACCGAATTAGGAGCAGCAAAACCAGGTAGGGTGTCACGAAATTAATCTTGATTATTTTTGTTTGAGTTGTGTGAATGTTGTATGATTTGGCTGTGCTAAAAATTGGTTGCATATATGATTGATTCTTGGTGAAAATTTGGTGAAATTTTGATGAAATTTGATGAAATTCAAGCTTTGAGATTATGTTCTTGGAGCAGCTGGAAAACGAAACCCTAGGCCCTAAATTGGGGATCAATTTGTGTTAAAATTATGTAGAAAAGATGGGGTTTTAATTGTTGCTAATTTATTTTGAATTATGGTAAAAATCGGTTGCTGAAAAGACTGAAAAACGGGTAAAAACAGAGAAAGAATCTGAAGAATATACGAAGAACATGAAGAACACTTTGAGTGTGATGAAGAACACCTTTTAGATCTTGAAAAGGGCAAGGAAGTAAATATTTTGGTGTTTGAGGGGTTATTTTGTAATTTCTGAATGATGAAATTCAAGCTTTGAGTTTATGTTCTTGGAGCATCTGGAAAATGAAACCCTAGGCCCTAAATTGGGGATCAATTTGTGTTAAAATCATGTAGAAAAGATGGGATTTTATTGGCTGCTAATTTATTTTGAATTATGGTAAAAATTGGTTGCTGAAAAGACTGAAAAACGGGTAACAACAAAGAAAGAATCTGAAGAATATACGAAGAACATGAAGAACACTTTGAGTATGGTGAAGAACAATGAAGAACACCTTTTAGATCTTGAAAAGGGCAAGGAAGTAAATATTTTGGTGTTTGAGGGGTTATTTTGTAATTTCTGAAGGTTAGGGTGGTTAAAGTAGAAATATTAAAAGTTACGGGTGGTAAAAAGTGAATTTTTAAAGGTTAAAAGTTAAAGTGGGGTATTTTAATAAAAATAATAAAATAATACGAAAAATGCAATTTTCTGTAAAAGCTTTAGAAAGACAACTTTAAGCGCAGAATCTCATAATTACCTTCATAAAACACTTAGGGAGTGGTAATAACATGTTAGTGAGGCAAAGATAAAAGAAAGATAAAAAGTTGAAGGAAAGGTAAAAGTCGAAGAAAAAGTCTGTAAAGTTTTAATGACAGAAAAACAGACAGAGATTAGTGAACGAACTAGGGCAACATAGTTAGTTCTTGAGTTTCGACTAGGGTTAGGTATAATATTAAAAGTTAAACTGTTTCAGTATAGACTTAATGAACCTATACTTGGAATAGACTAACTATTCATATCGACATTTACATAAGTTTTAAATACATATGTTAAGCAGAGAAATCAAAGCAGAGTAAAGAAACACAGAGAACAGAGTAACCAGAGAAGAATAAAGGGATACAGAGAAAAGAGTAATCAGAGAAAAGTAAAAAGACAAAGAGAAAAGAGTAATGTGATAAAGAGAAATGGTTTGAGTTAAGATGTTGTAAAAGTAAAAGCTGTAGAGTTTGTATAGCACGATTGAACAGAGAAAGAAAGAGGTACTGCATAAGAATGTGAAAGTGATTATGAATAATGAGAATGTTAATGAATGATGATAATGAGAATGATTATGTAAGAATCTGCAGCAGAAAGGCAGTCAGATAGATGGTGGTACGACCACTGAGAATGCTTTCCTGGGATACCTTGCTATAATGCTTTGCTGTAAGACAGAGGTTGCTTACAGAGGTATCGAGATGAGTGTGCTCCTGTAAGACAGAGGTTGCTTACAGTGAGTGTGTTGTTGCTCCTATAAGACAAAGGTTGCTTATAGTGAGTATGTTGTTGCTCCTGTAAGACAGAGGTTGCTTACAGTGAGTCTGTTGGGCGTATATCGGCTAATAAGTGCCACCCTGGAAGACAAAGGTTGCTTGCAGTGGATACCCTGCAAGACAAAGGTTGCTTGCAATGGATATTGCCAACAGGAAAGCCTTATCCAGACAGAGGTTGCTGGGTAACGTCGGGAGCGGGTATGTAACCGACAGATGAGCTCATTTCCTGCACTAGGGCTAGACATGCATCATATTTGGTTGCGCATTTACTCTGTTATGGTTGTTGTTTGAATGTATGATTTCTTTGTTTGTATTCTATTCACTATGTCTGTATTGTATTTTCTTGTATTCTCTTGTTTTTTTTTTGCTTTCTATTTTCTCTGTTTTCTCTAGTTTTCTGCTTCTTCTGTTCACTGCTTCTCGGTATTCTGCTATTTATTTGCTAAACAACACAGAATTAATGAACATAACTAATAACCCCGGCCCTACTAAGAACTCCCCAGTTCTTACCCTTTCTCTCTCCCTTCCCCCTTCAGATGGAAGCATGAGTACCTTTCCGTAGTTTGCTGATGACTGTTCTGCAAAGAGGATTTCGCTCTAGGTAGTCTTCTGAGTCTAGAGTGAACTCCGTTACCTGTTTATATGTATATACTGTGAGGCCAGCCAATGTCTGCACCCTGCTTATCTACAAACTTTAACCTAAGTCCTCCGTACGATGTTGCTGTTATGTGGCCACTCGATGAAGTACTTGAGAGACGCCCTTTGATGACATATGATCGTGCAGAGGATTAGTAGACGACCTTCCACATTTTGATGACGATCCACCTGACTTGAGTTTTGAAGACCTAGAACGTACTTTCCCTCGCTTTAGTAGTTTAGAGGGACTAGGTGAGTATAGAGTCTAGGCTAGCCTAGGTGCCAGCTTAGGGACCTCTTGAACAGGTCAGGACCTGGGATGTTGTATGTATGTATATGTATATAGTTATTATCTAGCTATGTCCACGGGTGTTCTAACCAAAAGTCGATACTTAAATAAAAGTTGGATCACTGAATGTTGTTGACTGCTTGTGATGTATTTATGTGTGGTTGTTTATAACTGTTTTATCTGTTATCAGTTGTGAATTGATTATGAATGATTCCGTCTATTAATCCAAATGTTTTCAAAAAAAAAGTCCCTCGCAAATTAACTATGTTTTTAACAACGAATCAGGCTCATATAATAAATAATAGATAATAATTAGGAAGACAAGTTGGTAGCGCTCAGTTTCTAGTATGATCATGACGTACCAAAAATTGGGTCGTTACAAACTCTTTCCATTCTCTTGTAAATATAATCAATAAGTGCCTTGAGTTGCCATTGTAGGTAGTTTTCTTCTTTGAATATTCTTGTTTTAATGCTTTGAATGTTAGTATGTTTAAGTTGCACTTTTGTCTTGAATTTCATTTTGCTTGAAGTGCAAGTTTTGTTTGTTATGTTCAAAAAAAAGAGGGGGGGGAGGGGAAGGGATGCGTACGCGCACATTACGTGTGGACGTACAGACCTGTTCATACGCACAGGCAGGGGAAAGGGCTCTGGTAGTAGCGTTAGCATAGGTTGTGCGTGCGCAAATCAATGAAGAATTACGACCTGTGCGGACGTACAGCCCTATGCACACGTACAAGTTGGGAAGGGACGTCTGTTAGGGGCGCTCGCACAGCTTGTGCGAGTGAACAGACTTTATAAATTTTAGTACATGTGCGTACGTACACTTTCAAAATCTTTGTGGGCGTGCACACGCACACCCCTGTGCAGATGCACATGCCCTGTTTCATAATTTTAAACTTTGTTTTGAACTACTTCACCTTCCCAACAAGGTTGTAATCTTCTATAGCACCATTTTAAGGCTTTTGGGCTTATATTTGAGTATGGGAATAAAAGAAATAGGCTTTTGGGCTTATATTTGGTGAATGGCTAAGTTGATGGAATGAGTATGAGTGGAAGTGTGTTATGAGGAGTGACTTCTGAGATTGAATATGTAATTATAATATGCATTATTATCCGTCGTATGGACTGTGGCAGAATCCCGCCTACGTTAGGATGTGAGAGTTGAAGCTGGGCTTCTCACTCATACTTTTCGCAACCAGAGGAAGGTGGTAGAGCACGATCCCTCGGAATGTTTCCCTCTGAAAGGAGAAGGTGGTAGGGCACTTATCCCTCGGATTTATTCCTCCTAAAAATGCGACTTCTCTCTGATTGCAAGGTGGTAGGGCACTAACCCACGGAATCATGCGACAACCAGAGGAAGGTGGTAGGGCACACTCCCTCAGAATATTTTCCTCTAAAAGGAGAAGGCGGTAGGTGATGACATGCCATCATGTCATGTTTTTCTATGCTTTCTCATACAAGAAATTGATTATTAGTGCTTAAATATTGAATGCATATGTGCTCAAATAGTATATTTCTTTGATCTTTTGATTTTATAAATTTTGTAGGAAATAATATAAAAAGAAGCAATAAAAGCACTAAAAGAAGAATCACACTCCCAAGTTGGACAAAGAGTTGGAAACAAACTCAAAGAGGATTCTGAGTTAAGCAAAGAGGATTTGTAACACTGACCTCTTCACACTCCAATAAGAATAACTTGAGCTACAAAACTCCACATGAGGTGATTTTAGTGGCATTGGAAAGTAGGAATCTAGAGCTTTCCAAGCATATATGGCACTTCATGGTGGACTGATGCATGGAAACTTGTCTCTCAACAAATTCCCCTTCGGCAACTATACCGAATTGTCGTCAAGTAATAACTCACAATAGAGTGAGGTCGAATCCCACAGAGATTAACGGATTAAGCAATCAATGGTTAATTGATTATTCTAGTTAGACGAATCATATTGGAGTGATAAGAAGCAGGAATTGTAAATGGCATAAAAGTAAAGAAAGCAATAAAGTGCAGAAAAGTAAATTGGCAAGAAAAGTAAATGTAAGAACTAAAAATAAAATGAACATTGGGATCAAGAGATATTGCAATCCTCCGGATCAATTTCATTCTCATCTCTTCCTCAATCAATGCATTCATTGATCTCCTTGGCAATCTTACGTGATTGGATCCCAATTCCTTGGCAATCCAATCTCTCTAAGCTTGAACAATTTCCCAATTCCTTGATTTAATTGCTCATGGGAAGAGATAAAGTTTGGTCACTGATTATACCTCACACATTCATAGATCAAAGTATTGGTAAGATTTAATGTCATAATATCCATCCAATCCCCAATCTAATCCAATGTGAAAGAGCATTTCTAGCATGATTTCCTCATTCCTCTTCCAAGGTTCAGAGAAAATCCAAGTATGAGCAATTTTTCTTCCGAGACAATTACTCAATTGGATGAAGGTCGAAAGCTCTCTAGTAAAATCAAGAGAAAAGAAAGAAGAAGAAGAAGAATAAGAACTACAATTGATCCATTGAATCATAATAGAGCTCTTTAACCCAATGAAAAGAGTTAGTTGATCATTGCTCTACCAAAATAGAAAAGAAAGAAAGTGTAGAAAAGTAAAGATGAAGATTGAAACTAAAATTGAAACTTCAAAATTCATAAATAAAAAGTACAAAGAAAACGAAACTACTCCTAAGGAAGAAAAAAAGAGAAAAGGAAGAAGAGTGTAGGAGGGGAGGGGTCCGAAGACCCACTCCCCTTGGAGTGTGCCAATTCACAGAAGTTCGAATCGGTCTTCACTCTCTTCCCCTTCCTTCAATTCTCTATTCCAGAATGAAATCAATGTAGAAACTAAGGCCTTTTTATAGGCTATCCTAGATTACAAAATGAAATGAAATTAAAAGCAAATTACAATGAAATGAAAATTAACAATTCTACATTCTTCTTGGGGTCTTGATTGGTTGAAAATTGTGGGCTTGCTTGCTTGAGCTTTGAAGTGGACTTGAGAGAGAAGTAAATCAAATTAAGGTCCAGGGTGACTTGGCTTTATTGTTTCCTTTAGCCACACTAACGCTACAAGTGTGGCGTTAGTGCTGAAGTTAGTGTGGCTAACGTCAAACTTGCTACCCAGTTGGTATTTTTGGGGCTTAAAAGATGCCTCTAGTTTGTGCTCCAATTTCATGTCCACTATAGAATATTATATATCGTTGGAAAGCTCTGAATGTCAGCTTTCTAATGCAACTAGAATCATCTCAATTGGACCTCTGTAACTCAAGTTATGCTCCTTTGAAGAAGATAAGGTCGCTGGCATAGTCGCTGGTATTACTGGAAAAAGTGAGTCACAATAACGTTAGCGATTAGGGGATGAATATTGCCAGCTTCTGAAGTTCAAACTTAATGTCCACCCCATACTATTATATATTCTTGGAAAGCCCTGGATGTCTACTTTCTAACGCCTTTGGAAGCGCATCATTTGGAGCTCTACAGCTCGAGTTACATTTCTTGGAAAGTGAAGAGGTCAGCTGGCCTTACTACAGGTTGATACCATGTTCCTCTTTGCACTTTTGGGGCAGGTTTTCTCCCTCAAATTTAGTGTCCACCATGTAGTGCCATATATGCTTAGAAATCTCTGGAATCCTACTTTTCAATGCCACTAAAATCACCTCATTTGGAACTTTGTGGCTCAAGTTATTCTTGTTTGAAGAATGCATGGTCAGGCTGCCAGGTGAGATCTTTGCCCATGTTAATGTCCACGTTAGTGTAACTAACGTGGCCATTAACGTGGGTCTTCCTTTGCTTCGCAAACGTTAGTGGCACTCACTTTTTCCACTAAAGTTGACGTTTCCCTTTCTTTCCACGTTAGTTCCCACGTTAATGTAACTAACGTGGAAGCTAACGTGGGTCTTCTTTTACTTCGCTAGCATTATTGGCACTCACTTTTGCCAATAACGCTACTCCTTCTTCAAAGTTAATGCCATTAACTTTCTCACTAACGTTGGGGCTTCTCTTTTCTTCCACGTTAGTGCCCACGTTAGTGGAGCTAACGAGGTTGCTAACGTGGGTCTTCTTGCCTTTTGCTAATGTTAGTGGCGTTAACGTTCTCACAAACTTTCCAAGCTTTCCTTCTTTCCATTTTAATGGCCACGTTAGTGGCGCTAACGTAGCTACTAATGTGGCTCTTCTCTGCTTCTTTTGGTCTAAAATCAAGCAAACAAAGTGTATCAAAGTAACATACAAGACAAACTTCATTATATTAAGTGTGCTAATAATACCCAAAATCAACACTTCACTTATTGTGATCTATTTCATCATATTTACCCTGTATATTAGCTAAAATTCACCTATGCTTGAGATTTTGTTTCATGCAGAGATTTTTCATGCTTTTGCTCCTTTATCAACAGAAATTGTATGAAAACTGAATTAAAATTTACTGAAAAAAGCATAGAAAAATAGGCCATAATGCCCTGGCATCAGGGACACTAAATCTGAGGGAGAAAACTTACCCCGAAAGTGCAAAGATGAACATAGTATCAACCTGCAGTAAGGCCATTTGACCTCTTCACCATCCAAGGAGGATAACTTGAGCTGTAGAGCTTTAAATGATGTGCTCTCAAATGCATTGGAAAGTATACATCTAAATCTTTCCAACGATATATAATAGTATGGGGTGAATGATGAGCGGATAATTTATACGCTTTTTGGCATTGTTTTTAGTATGTTTTTAGTAGAATCTAGTTACTTTTAGGGATCTTTTCATTAGTTTTTATGTTAAATTCACATTTCTAGACTTTACTATGAGTTTGTGTGTTTTTCTGTGATTTCAGGTATTTTCTGGCTGAAATTGAGGGACTTGAGCAAAAATCAGATTCAGAGGTTGAAGAAGGACTGCTGATGCTATTGGATTCTGACCTCCCTGCACTCAAAGTGGATTTTCTGGAGCTACAGAACTCAAAATGGCGCGCTTCCAATTGCGTTGGAAAGTAGACATCCAGGGCTTTCCAGAAATATATAATAGTTCATACTTTTGCCGAGTTTAGAGGACGTAAAATGGCGTTGAACGCCAGTTCTATGCTGCTATCTGGAGTTAAACGCCAGAAACACGTCACAAGCCAGAGTTGAACGCCAGAAATACGTTACAAACTGGCGTTCAACTCCAAGATTGACCTCTACACGTGTAACATTCAAGATCAGCCCAAGCACACACCAAGTGGGCCCCGGAAGTGGATTTATGCATCAATTACTTACTTCTGTAAACCCTAGTAACTAGTTTAGTATAAATAGGACTTTTTACTATTGTATTAGACATCTTTGATCAGTTTTATGCTATCTTAGACTTTCATGGGGGATGGCCATTCGGCCATACCTGAACCATTATCACTTATGTATTTTCATACAGTAGAGTTTCTACACTCCATAGATTAAGGTGTGGAGCTCTACTGTTTCTCAAAGATTAATGCAAAGTACTACTGTTTTTCTATTCAATTCAACTTATTCCGCTTCTAAGATATTCATTCGCACTTCAACCTGAATGTGATGAACGTGACAATCATCATCATTCCCCCACGAACGCGTGCCGGACAACCACTTCCGTTCCACCTTAGATTGAATGAGTATCTCTTGGATCTCTTAATCAGAATCTTCGTGGTATAAGCTAGATTGATGGCGGCATTCATGAGAGTCCGGAAAGTTTAAACCTTGTCTGTGGTATTCCGAGTAGGACTCTGGCATTGAATGACAGTGACGAACTTCAAACTCGCGAGTGCTGGGCGTAGTGACAGACGCAAAAGGAGGGTGAATCCTATTCCAGTATGATCGAGAACCTCAGATGATTAGTCGTGCTGTGACAGAGCATTTGGACCATTTTCACAAGAGGATGGGATGCAGCCATTGACAAGGGTGATGCCTCCAGACGATTAGCCATGCAGTGACAGCACATCGGACCATTTTTCAGAGAGGATAAAAAGTAGCCATTGACAACGGTGATGACCTTACATAAAGCCAGCCATGGAAAGGAGTAAGATTGATTGGATGAAGACAGCAGGAAAGCAGAGGTTCAGAGGAACGAATGCATCTCTATACATTTATCTGAAATTCTAACCAATGAATTACATAAGTATTTCTATCCTTATTTTCTATTCATTATTAATATTCGAAAACTCCATAACTATTTGATATCCGCCTGACTAAGATTTACAAGGTGACCATAGCTTGCTTCAAGCCGACAATCTTCGTGGGATCGACCCTTACTCACGTAAGGTTTATTACTTGGACGACCCAGTGCATTTGCTGGTTAGTTGTATCGAAGTTGTGAATGAAAAATGATTTATTAAGACGTGCGTAAAGAGTTTCTGGCGCCGTTGCCTGAGATCACAATTTCGTGCACCAAGTTTTTGGCGCCGTTGCCGGGGATTGTTTGAGTTTGAACAACTGACGGTTCATCTTGTTGCTCAAATTAGGTAATTTTCTTTTTTTTTTTTCCAAAAATGTTTCAAATTGGAGCTTTAGACTAAGAATACAAGATTCCTGGAATTCATATTAAAAAATTTTGAAATCCTTATTTTCTTTTTCCTATATGTTTTTTCGAAAAAAAATATACAAAAACCCAAAAAAATAAAAAAATTCATAAAAATAAAAAATATTACATGTTTCTTGTTTGAGTCTTGAGTCAAGTTGAAAGTTTGGTGTCAATTGCATATTCATCTTGCATTTTTCGAAAAATTCATGCATTCATAGTGTTCTTCATGATCTTCAAGTTGTTCTTGGTAAGTCTTCTTGTTTGATCTTGATGTTTTCATGTTTTGTGTCTTTTCTTGTTTTTCATATGCATTCTTGCAATCATAGTGTCTATACATGAAAAATTTTTAAGTTTGGTGTCTTGCATGTTTTCTTTGCATTAAAAATTTTTCAAAAATAAGTTCTTGATGTTCATCTTGACATTCAAAGTGTTCTTGGTGTTCATCTTGACATTCATAGCATTCTTGCATGCATTCATTGTTTTGATCCAAAATTTTCATGCATTGAGTCTTTTTCCTGTTTTTCCCTCTCATCATAAAAAATTCAAAAATAAAAAAAAAATAATCTTTCCCTTTTTCACTCATAAATTTCAAAAATTTGAGTTGACTTTTTCAAAACTTTTTAAAATCTAGTTGTTTTTATGAGTCAAATCAAATTTTTAATTTAAAAATCTTATCTTTTTCAAAATCTTTTTCAAAAATCAAATCTTTTTCATTTTTCTTATTTATTTTCAAAAATTTTAAAAATATTTTTCAAACATCTTTTTCTTATCAATTAATGTTTTGATTCAAAAATTTTAAGTTTGTTACTTGCTTGTTAAGAAAGATTCAAACTTTGAGTTCTAGAATCATATCTTGTGATTTCTTGTGAATCAAGTCATTAATTATGATTTTAAAAATCAAATCTTTTTCAAAACTAATTTCAATCATATCTTTTCAAAAATATCTATTTATCTTATCTTTTTCAAAATTTGATTTTAAAATATCCTTTCTAACTTATTATCTTCTTATCTTTTCAAAATTGATTTTCAAATTTGTTTCAACTAACTAACTAACTTTTTGTTTGTTTCTTATCTTTTTCAAAACTACCTAACTAACTTTCTCTCTCTAATTTTTGAAAATATCTTCGCTCTTTTACAAAATTTTTTTTAATTAACTAATTATTTTAATTTTTGATTTTAATTCTCGAAAATTACTAACCTTTTTCAAAAACTATTTTCGAAAATCACTAACTCTTTTTCAAAAATTATTTTCGAAAATTCTCTCTCTCTCTTATCTCCTTCTATTTATTTATTCATCTACTAACACTTCATCTTACCCAAATTTGAACCCCCTCTTCCATCTGTGTTCGAATTTTTTCTTCTTCTTTTCTTCTACTCACACAGGGACCTCTATACTGTGGTAAAAAGGGCCCCTATTATTATTATTTTTCTATCCCTCTTTTTCATATGAGCAGGAGCAAGGACAAGAACATTCTTGTAGAAGCAGATCCAGAACCTGAAAGGACTCTGAAGAGGAAACTAAGAGAAGCTAAATTACAACAATCCAGCAAGCACCTTTCAGAAATTTTCGAACAAGAAGAGGAGATGGCAGCCGAAAATAATAATAATGCACGGAGGATGCTTGGTGACTTCACTGCACCTAATTCCAATTTACATGGAAGAAGCATCTCCATTCCTGCCATTGGAGCAAACAATTTTGAGTTGAAACCTCAATTAGTTTCTCTGATGCAGCAAAACTGTAAGTTTTATGGACTTCCATCTGAAGATCCTTTTTAGTTCTTAACTGAATTCTTGCAGATCTGTGATACTGTTAAGACTAATGGAGTAGATCCTGAAGTCTACAGGCTCATGCTTTTCCCTTTTGCTGTAAGAGACAGAGCTAGAGTATGGTTGGACTCTTAACCTAAGGATAGCCTGAACTCTTGGGATAAGCTGGTCAAGGCTTTCTTAGCCAAGTTCTTCCCTCCTCAAAAGCTGAGTAAGCTTAGAGTGGATGTTCAGACCTTCAGACAGAAAGAAGGTGAATCCCTCTATGAAGCTTGGGAGAGATACGAAGGACTGACCAAAAAGTGTCCTTCTGACATGCTTTCTGTAACGACCCAATTTTCAATATGTCTAGATCATACCGGAAACTGAGCGCTACCAATTTGTCTTCCTAATTATTATCTATTATTTATCATATGAGCCTGATTCGTTGTTAAACACGTAGTTAATTTGTGAGGTGTATTTTTTTTTTTGAAAACATTTGGATTAATAGACGGAATCACTCAAAATCAATTCACAAGTAATAACAGATAAAACAGTTATAAACAACCACACATAAATACATCACGAGTAGCTAGCAACATTCAGTTATCTAGCTTTTATTAGAGTATAGACCTTTAGTTAGAACACCCCTAGATATAGCTAGATATTAACTTTATACATATACATACATACAACATCCCAGGTCCTGACCTGTTCAAAGGTCTCTAAGCTGGCACCTAGGCTAGCCTAGACTCTATACTCACCTAGTCCCTCTAAACTACTAAAGCGAGGGAAAGTACGTTCTAGGTCTTCAAAACTCAAGTCAGGTGGAACGTCATCAGAAGATAGAACATCATCTGCTACTCCTCTGCACGATCAGACTTTTCCACAGGACGTCTCTCTGGTGCCTCATGAAGTAGCCACACAATAGGAATCTCGTACACCGGATTTAGGTTAAAGTGTGCATACGAACGGGGGTGCAGATGTTGGCTGGTCTCACAGTTATACATATAATCAGAGAACGATATTCACCCTAGACTCAGAAGACTGCCTAGAGTGGAATCCCTTTTTGCGTACAATCGTCAGCGAACTACAGAAAGGAACTCTTACTTCCATCTGAAGGGGAAAGGGAGAGAGAAGGGGTAAGAACTGGGGAGTTCTTAGTAGGGTCGGGGTTATTAGTTAAGTTCATTTATTTGGGGTCGATTAGTAGACGAGTAACATAATATAGCGAAGCAGTAAATAGAAGATAAAGATAGAAAGAGAAAGTAGAAAGAACAGAAAGTAGAACACAAACAAAAGAATACAAGAAAATAAAGCACAAAAATAGCATACGAGCAGACAAACATAAAGAAGTAGATCACACACAGAAAGGAATGCAACAGAGAATGATGCGCAGACAAGAATGATGCATGTCTAGCCCTAGCGCAGGCCATGAGCTCATGTGTCGGTTGGCTGCCCGCAATCCCGACATTTATCCGGTCACGAGTAATCCCGATTTCCTGAATGCGATTTTCCGTTCCTAAATAAATGCGCATATAATAATAGCCGCTCATTTGAGACAGCCTCTGCTTACTGCAGGAAAATATATATAAATATATATAAATATCTCTTTGTTATATTACTCTTCTCTTTATATCTCTTTACTCTATTCTAGTTTCTCTTTTCTCTGTATCTCTTTACTCTGTTTTAATTACTCTGTTCTCTGTATCTCTTTTCTCTTCTCTGATTACTCT
>NC_029794.2:67695533-67702333 GCF_000816755.2 Arachis ipaensis
AGCAGCCACAAGAACACACATTCATAGCTTGAATTTCATCAAATTTCATCAAATTTTCACCAAAATTTCAACAAGAATTACTCATACAAACAATCAATTTCAAGCACAGCCAAACCATATCATAATCACACAACTCAAACACAATCAATCAAGATTAAATTCGTCAATACCTACCTTGATTTGCTGCTCCAAATCCAGTTAAACTTTCAGGTGGTCCTTAAGCACTTTTTCCTCCTAAATCACATCAAGAACAACTTTAAATCCAAAAACTCTCAANTCCGGTTCGTCAAACAGAGACTATTTACGAAAATCAGAATCAAAACTGCCAACCGATACGGTTCAAAAACTAGGTTCTTCGCGATTGTATTATCGAGCTTGCCTTAAAGGAGGTTCTAGCTTAAGGATGACATAATGATAATGAGGATTGAGATGCTTGATGATATAGCAGAGGTGTTCCCTTTGCTGATCTTCTGGAGAAATCCGTACTTTCAGAAAAGATCTCATGTACTCGAAAATAAGGGTTGTTACATTCTACCCTCCTAAAAGAAAATTTTGCCCTCAAAATTTCAGTTACCTAGGAATAAATGCGGGTAATCAACTTTCATCTTATCTTCCAGTTCCCAAGTGTGCTCTTCCTCTCCTCTTGGTTCCCATGCTACTTTGACTAAGCGAACAGTCTTGCCTTTTAGCTGCTTATCACTTCTTTCTACGATTTGAACCGGTGATGCTTGATATGTCAAATCATTTCATAACTGTACTGTCTCTGGTTGTAAAATGTGACTCTTGTCGGGAATATATTTCTTAAGTTGCCAGACATGAAAAACATCATGAAGGTTTGATAAATAAGGAGGAAGGACTATTTGATGAACTACTAGACCGACTCTTTTAAGTATTTGGAAAGGTTCTATGTATCATGGGTTAAGCTTTTTAGTCTTAAGGACTTTACCTATTCCAGTAATCGAGGTTACTTCTAGAAATACATAGTTTCCGTCACTAAACTCTAAGGGTCTACATCTATTATCGGCATAGCTCTTTTGGCGGCCTTATGCTGTCTGGATCTTCCGACGAATCTCCTTTATCTTCTCAATGGTTTCTTACACTAAGTCTGGACCTAAGACACTAGCTTCTCCGTCATCATTCCAACACAATGGTGTCTGACATCTCCTTCCGTAGAGAGCTTCATATGGTGCCATCCCGATACTTTGTTGGTAACTGTTGTTGTAGACGAACTGGACCAATGGCAAATACCTATCCCAACTGCCCTGGTTATCCATCACACAAGATCTTAACATGTTTTCCAACGTCTGGATTGTCTGCTCTGATTGTCCGTCTATCTGAGGATGGTATGCTATACTCGTGTGCAATTCTATTTCCAATGCTTTCTGAAAAGCTCTCCAGAATCTGGATGTAAACATCGGATCTCGATCTGAAACAATTAACAAAGGTATCCCGTGCAATCGTATGATTTCTTGAATATATATCCGTGCCAGCCTTTCTAAAGTATAGTCAACTCGAATCAGAAGGAAGTGCGCTGACTTTGTCAACCTGTCCATAATTACCCAAATGGCATCGTGTCCTGTTGAGGTTCTTGGCAATCTCGTGACAAAATTCATAGTAATCTGCTCCCATTTCCATTGTGGTATTTCTAAGGGTTGCAGGGTTCTTGACAGCTTCTGATGTTCCACCTTCATCTTCTGGCAGGTTAAACATTTTGAGACATAATCAGCTACTTCTTTCTTTAAGCTCGGCCACTAGAACATTTGTTTTAAATCTCGATACATCTTTGTCACTCCAGGATGCATAGAAAGTCTACTTTGGTGAGCTTCAGCAAGAATCTTTTGTCGCAATTCTCCAGAGTTAGGCACACAAATTCTTTTCTTGTACCTCCATAAGCCACTACGATCCTATCTCACAGCTTCTTCAGCTCTGCAAGCAATGGTGACATCCAGTACAGTGCTATGGAAATCGGTCCGGCTCCAGGTACTAGATCAATGCTGAATTCTATCTCTCGCTGAGGAGGAGACTCAGGTATGTCATCCAAGAAAACATCAGGAAATTCCTTCATCATTTAGATTCGTTCTAAGCTTAATTCACTATCATTCGAGCTAGCTGCTAACAGAACGTACTCCTCACAATCACTCCCGCCTAAGGTAACTCTTACAGAATTCAGATATAAGGTGTGGGATAGAAATGGTTTAGTACATAGACTATCAGATGGAATAACAGTAGTTCTTTTAAAATAATCAAGGAAAACATGATACTTAGATAACCAATCTAATCCTAAAATAACTTCTAAACCATATGGAGGCAAACAGATTAGATAGTGTATAAAAGTCCTGTTCCTAATAGCGAATGGTACTTGCAGGCACACTAAACTGGTCAAAGCATTTTGGGATGCAGGTGTATAGACAATCAAGTAAAAATTCAATTTAAAGAAATATAATCCTAACTCGTGAGCAATAGTTAGAGAAATAAAGAATGCGATGCACCCGAATCATACAGTACAGTTAGAAATCGATTCTTAACATAACCTGACCTTGAATGAGGGCGTTTGATTGCACAACATCATCAATAGTGATAGCAAACACTCGTCCTTGTTGCTGGGTTCTAACTGAATTTTGAGTAAATCCCTTCGGACAATCCTTGGCAACGTGTCCAAGTTCTCCACAAGCATAGCAGTTAGGTGATCCAAACTGGCAAGACATGTTACTATGCTCTTTTCCGCATTGCTTACATGCAGGGTTTATGTAAGCCTGACGGGCTCGTTTACCATTGCCTTGCCTTACTTTACCTCCATTCTTACCCGTAAGGCGAGCAGTAATGTTACCAACTTATAGGTTCTTATGCTGTCATATGCCACGCGCTTTAAAATGCACCCTTCTTCCAGCTGCCTAATGATTGCTAAGACGCCTTGGTGGAAATCCTTGGTAACTCACCTTGGCCACATTCACTTTCTTAATACATTCTTCTACTAACTTACTCTTGTTGACTAATTCAGCAAAATTACGTATCTCCAGCAAAACCATTGAACTCATCAGATCATCACGAAGGCCTCCTTCAAACTTCAAGCACTTCCATTCTTCAAAGTCAGTAGGACTCCCTTGACAGATCTTAGAGAAACGACACAAGTCATCGGACTTACGGGCATACTTAGCAATAGTCATATCCCATTGTTTCAACTGCATAAGCTCCATCTCCTTAGCATCTCGTGCTGCTCCCAGAAAATACTTTTTATAAAATTCGTCCCTAAAGATATCCTAAGGAATGTCATTTTCATTCTGTTGTAGCAGTCGCTGTATCCCCTGCCACCAGTACCCAGCTTCTCCCTCGAGCATATAAGTAGCAAACTCCACGTGCTGTCCTTCCGAAACATGTTGCGCTCTCAGTGATCGTTCAATACCTCGAAACCAATTATCAGCGTCAGTCGCAACGAGTGTACCCTTGAACTTAGGCGGATTAACCTTCAGAAATGTCGCAAGGGTCATAGGTCTTTCAAGATGCCCCAAGTTATTCTCATCATTCCCACTATCTTCTCCATGTTCATTCTCATTTCCATTCTCACTCCGAGACGTTCAACAGCCCTAGCCGCTGCTACAGCAGCTTCACGCACTACTTCAGCCACGTTGTTCATGGTAGCCATAAACGTTTTCTGTTCCCTCTCGTAGTTAACATTAGGAATTCCTTCCCGTACGCCTCGTCTCCGTGAACCCATTGTAGTCTTCTTCACACCAAACAATCATTGTTAAGGTGATCAGTCTTAACACTTCAAGTCAAGTGTGAACATTCCCAAAATGAAAACACAGAGACAATCATGCAACATATATCACTGGGATATCCTATACGCATGAGACACACAACAGAGTATGCAATGAAGCATAGTCAGTCCACTCCCCAGGCTCTACTGGGAACGAACTGCTCTGATACCAAATTGTAACGATCCAATTTTCAATATGTCTAGATCATACCGGAAACTGAGCGCTACCAATTTGTCTTCCTAATTATTATCTATTATTTATCATATGAGCCTGATTCATTGTTAAACGCGTAGTTAATTTGTGAGGTGTACTTTTTTTTTTGAAAACATTTGGATTAATAGACGGAATCACTCAAAATCAATTCACAAGTAATAACAGATAAAACAGTTATAAACAACCACACATAAATACATCACGAGTAGCTAGCAACATTCAGTTATCTAGCTTTTATTAGAGTATAGACCTTTAGTTAGAACACCCCTAGATATAGCTAGATATTAACTTTATACATATACATACATAAAACATCCCAGGTCCTGACCTGTTCAAAGGTCTCTAAGCTGGCACCTAGGCTAGCCTAGACTCTATACTCACCTAGTCCCTCTAAACTACTAAAGCGAGGGAAAGTACGTTCTAGGTCTTCAAAACTCAAGTCAGGTGAAACGTCATCAGAAGATAGAACATCATCTGCTACTCCTCTGCATGATTAGACTTTTCCACAGGACGTCTCTCTGGTGCCTCATGAAGTAGCCACACAATAGGAATCTCGTACACCGGATTTAGGTTAAAGTGCGCATACAAACGGGGGTGCAGATGTTGGCTGGTCTCAAAGTTATACATATAATCAAAGAACGATATTCACCCTAGACTCAGAAGACTGCCTAGAGCGGAATCCCTTTTTGCGTACAATCGTCAGCGAACTACGGAAAGGAACTCTTACTTCCATATGAAGGGGAAAGGGAGAGAGAAGGGGTAAGAACTGGGGAGTTCTTGGTAGGGTCGGGGTTATTAGTTAAGTTTATTTATTTGGGGTCGATTAGTAAACGAGTAACATAATATAGCGAAGCAGTAAATAGAAGATAAAGATAGAAAGAGAAAGTAGAAAGAACAGAAAGTAGAACACAAACAAAAGAATACAAGAAAATAAAGCACAAAAATAGCATACGATCAGACAAACATAAAGAAGTAGATCACACATAGAAAGGAATGCAACAGAGAATGATGCACAGACAAGAATGATGCATGTCTAGCCCTAGCGCAGGCCATGAGCTCATGTGTCGGTTGGCTGCCCGCAATCCCGACATTTATCCGGTCACGAGTAATCCCGATTTCCCGAATGCGATTTTTCGTTCCTAAATAAATGCGCATATAATAATAGCCGCTCATTTGAGACAGCCTCTGCTTACTGCAGGAAAATATATATACTCTGCTCTGCTCTGGGGAAGCGGAAAATCCAAAAACTCTCAACTGACCAAATCTTACTCAGTATGTTAGGAAGAGATATCTCACCTTAGACTTGCTGGAAATTCACGTTTTTTGGCCCTCAAGTCAAGTTAAGCATGATTCCTAAGGAAGAACATCAAGAAAACACATGTTTTGCATGGTTTTCCTTGAAAACCAAATTGAAATGGGAGGGAGACAGCCATCTCACCTTATTTCCAGCCTTGATATGTTATATGGTTATGTAGAGGAAGAACAGAGGATCATTTTGGTGAAATCGGAATTTTGATTTGAGTTTTAGTTCAGAAGAAATCAAGCTTTGAAGATTAAGTGTTCATGAAAGTTTCTCTCTTTTCTCTCTTGTTATTTTCGGCAAAAATGATGAAATGAGACAGCCTTGGAGGTCTTGGGGGTGTAAGGTGAGTTTTTATTGGTTGGCTTGGAGGTGGATTAAAATAATATTAAAATATCTCAAGTGTATAACTACTAAAACTAGATGTATCGGAACACTCGTAAAAACATCTCTAAAAATTATTTTCTGAGCTACTAGCATAAATGACACTAGTAACATATTTATTATGAGAATAGAACATGTATAATGAGGCCTTAGCATTGCTAAATTCATCAGAGAGTGCTGGTGCTAAGCTGCACCAGTAAACCGTAAACCCGGTTAAACCGATTTTCTGTTTTTAACAAAAACAGACCAGATAACCTTATAATGTCATTGGAGCATTTTTTAATACTAATATAATGATAATATTATACTATTATCTCTCTCCTCTCATGAATCGAGTCCGGTTCGTCAAACAGAGACTATTTACGAAATCAGAATCAAAACTGCCAACCGATACGGTTCAAAAACTAGGTTCTTCGCGATTGTATTATCGAGCTTGCCTCAAAGGAGGTTCTAGCTTAAGGATAATATAATGATAATGAGGATTGAGATGCTTGATGATATAGCAGAGGTGTTCCCTTTGCTGATCTTCTGGAGAAATCCGTACTTTCAGAAAAGATCTCATGTACTCGAAAATCAGGGTTGTTACACTTTCAGAATGGACCATCCTGGATATTTTCTATGATGGTCTGTCTGAATTAGCTAAGATGTCATTGGATACTTCTACAGGTGGATCCATTCACCTAAAGAAAACGCCTGCAGAAGCTCAAGAACTCATTGACATGGTTGCTAATAACCAGTTCATGTACACTTCTGAGAGGAATCTTGTGAGTAATGGGACGCCTATGAAGAAAATCTTTAGGGTGCAAGCTACTAAAATCTCGTTAGAGATGGCAGATAATTCAAGAAAACAGGCTTATGGACAAGTAGAGGACGTATTAGTAAAGGTTGAAGGCCTTTACATCCCTGCTGATTTCATAATCCTTGATACTAGGAAGGATGAGGATGAATCCATCATCCTTAGAAGACCTTTCCTAGCCACAGCAAGAGCTATGATTGATGTTCACAAAGGTGAATTAGTCCTTCAATTGAATTAGGACTCCCTTGTGTTTACAACTCAAGGTTACCCTTCTGTAAACATGGAAAAGAGGCACAGTAAGCTTCTCTCAAAACAGAGTCAACCAGAGCCCCACAGTCAAACTCTAAGTTTG
>NC_029794.2:67702432-67718599 GCF_000816755.2 Arachis ipaensis
TATCCCATAAACCTACCTCATAAACTCCACCTACCTTCGAAATTCAAAATCAATTTCCCACCCAAAACCCACGCTTATGGCCGAACCTAACCCCCCCTCCCTTCCCTATATAAAGCCCTCCATTCTTCTTCATTTTCACACAACACAACCCTCTCTTCCCCTTCTTGGCTGAATACACCCCTCCCCCCTCTCCCCCATATTTTCTTCTTCTTCTTCATCTATTCTTTCTTCTCTTGCTCGAGGGTGAGCAATATTCTAAGTTTGGTGTGGTAAAAGCATAAGCTTTTTGTTTTTCCATTACCATTGATGGCACCCAAGACCGCAGAATTCTCTAGAAAAGGGAAAGGTAAGACAAAAGCTTCCACCTCCGAGTCATGGGAGATGGAAAGATTCATCTCCAAAGCTTATCACGACCACTTCTATGATGTTGTGGCCAAGAAGAAGGTGATCCCCGAGGTCCCTTTCAAGCTCAAGAAGAATGAGTATCCGGAGATCCGACATGAAATCCAAAGAAGAGGTTGGGAAGTTCTAACAAACCCCATCCAACAAGTCGTCATCCTAATGGTTCAAGAGTTCTATGCTAATGCATGGATCACTAGGAACCATGATCAAAGTAAGAACCCAAACCCAAAGAATTATATTACAATGGTTCGGGGGAAATACCTAGATTTTAGTTCGGAAAATGTGAGGTTGGCGTTTAACTTGCCTATGATGCAAGGAGATGCACGCCCCTACACTAGAAGGGTCAACTTTAATCAAAGGTTGGACCAAGTCCTCATGGACATCTGTGTGGAAGGAGCTCAATGAAAAATTGACTCCAAAGGCAAGCCGGTTCAATTAAGAAGACTGGAGCTTAAGCCTGTGGCTAGAGGATGGTTGGAGTTCATCCAACGCTCCATCATCCCCACTAGCAACCGATCTGAAGTTACTGTGGATCGGGCCATCATGATTCATAGCATCATGATTGGAGAGGAAGTAGAAGTTCATGAAGTCATCTCCCTTGAATTCTACAAAATAGCCGAAAAGCCTTCTCCTGGGGCAAGGCTAGCTTTTCCTCATCTTATTTGCCATCTATGTTACTCAGCTGGAGCTTTCATAGAAGGAGACATTCCCATTGAGGAAGAGAAGCCCATCACTAAGAAAAGGATGGAGCAAGCAAGAGAGCCCATTCATGGATCTCAAGAGACGCATGAAGCTCATCACCATGAGATCCCGGAGATGCCTCAAATGCATTTTCCTCCACAAAACTATTGGGAGCAAATCAACACCTCCCTAGGAGAATTAAGTTCCAACATGGGACAATTAAGGGTGGAACATCAAGAGCACTCCATCATCCTTCATGAAATAAGAGAAGATCAAAAAGCAATGAGGGAGGAGCAACAAAGACAAGGAAGAGACATAGAAGAGCTCAAGGACATCATTGGTTCCTCAAGAAGGCAACGCCACCATCACTAAGGTGGACACATTCCTTGTTCTTATTTTCTGTTTTTCGTTTTCTTAATGTTAAGTGCTTATCCATGTTTGTGTCTTATTACATAATCATTAGTAGTTAGTAACTATGTCTTAAAGTTATGAATGTCCTATGAACCCATCACCTCTCTTAAATGAAAACTGTTTTAATTCAAAAGAACAAGAAGTACATGAGTTTCGAATTTATCCTTGAACTTAGTTTAATTATATTGATGTGGTGACAATACTTTTTGTTTTCTGAATGAATGCTTGAACAGTGCATATGTCTTTTGAAGTTGTTGTTTAAGAATGTTAAATATTTTGGCTCTTGAAAGAATGATGATAAGGAGACATGTTATTTGATAATCTGAAAAATCATAAAATTGATTCTTGAAGCAAGAAAAAGCAGCAAAGAACAAAGCTTGTAGAAAAAAAAAAGAAAAAAAATATAGGCGAAAAAAAATAAAAATAAAAAGCAAGCAGAAAAAGCCAAAAGCTCTTAAAACCAAGAGGCAAGAGCAAAAATCCAATAACCCTTAAAACCAAAAGGCAAGGGTAAATAAAAAGGATCCCAAGGCTTTGAGCATCAGTGGATAAGAGGGCCTAAAGGAATAAAATCCTGGCCTAAGTGGTTAAACCAAGTTGTCCCTAACCATGTGCTTGTGGCATGAAGGTGTCAAGTGAAAACTTGAGACTGAGCGGTTAAAGTGAAGGTCCAAATCAAAAGAAGAGTGTGCTTAAGAACCCTGGACACCTCTAATTGGGGACTTTAGCAAAGCTGAATCACAATCTGAAAAGGTTCACCCAATTATGTGTCTGTGGCATTTATATATCCGGTGGTAATACTGGAAAACAAAGTGCTTAGGGCCACGGACAAGACTCATAAAATAGCTGTGTTCAAGAATCATCATACTGAACTAGGAGAATCAATAACACTATCTGAACTCTGAGTTCTTATAGATGCCAATCATTCTGAACTTCAATGGATAAAGTGAGATGCCAAAACTATTCAAGAGGCTAAAAGCTACAAGTCCCGCTCATCTGATTGGAGCTATGTTTCATTGATAGTTTGGAATTTATAGTATATTCTCTTCCTTTTATCCTATTTGATTTTCAGTTGCTTGGGGACAAGCAACAATTTAAGTTTGGTGTTGTGATGAGTGGATAATTTATACGCTTTTTGGCATTATTTTTAGTATGTTTTTAGTAGAATCTAGTTACTTTTAGGGATGTTTTCATTAGTTTTTATGTTAAATTCACATTTCTGGACTTTAGTATGAGTTTGTGTGTTTTTCTGAGATTTCAGGTATTGTCTGGCTGAAATTGAGGGACTTGAGCAAAAATCAGATTCAGAGGTTGAAGAAGGATTGCTGATGTTGTTGGATTCTGACCTCCCTGCACTCAAAGTGGATTCTCTGGAGCTATAGAACTGAAAATGGCGCGCTTCCAATTGCGTTGGAACGTAGACATCCAGGGCTTTTCAGCAATATATAATAGTCCATACTTTGGCCGAGTTTAGATGACATAAAAGGGCGTTGAACGCCAGTTCTACGTTGCTGTTTGGAGTTAAACGCCAGAAACACGTCACAAGCCAGAGTTGAACGCCAGAAATACGTTACAGACTGGCGTTCAACTCCAAGATTGACCTCTACACGTGTAACATTCAAGCTCAGCCCAAGCACAAACCAAGTGGGTCCCGGAAGTGGATTTATGCATCAATTACTTACTTCTGTAAACCGTAGTAACTAGTTTAGTATAAATAGGACTTTTTACTATTGTATTAGACATCTTTGATCAGTTTTATGCTATCTTAGACTTTCATGGGGGCTGGCCATTCGGCCATGCCTGAACCATTATCACTTATGTATTTTCATACGGTAGAGTTTCTGCACTCCATAGATTAAGGTGTGGAGCTCTGCTGTTCCTCAATGATTAATGCAAAGTACTACTGTTTTTCTATTCAATTCAACTTATTCCGCTTCTAAGATATTCATTCGCACTTCAACCTGAATGTGATGAACGTGACAATCATCATCATTCCCCCATGAACGCGTGCCTGACAACCACTTCCGTTCCACTTTAGATTGAATGAGTATCTCTTGGATCTCTTAATCAGAACCTTCGTGGTATATTAGCCGTGCTGTGACAGAGCATTTGGACCATTTTCACAAGAGGATGGGATGCAGCCATTGACAAGGGTGATGCCTCCAGACGATTAGCCATGCAGTGACAGCGCATCAGACCATTTTCCAGAGAGGATAAAAAGTAGCCATTGACAACGGTGATGACCTTACATAAATCCAGCCATGGAAAGGAGTAAGATTGATTGGATGAAGGCAGCAGGAAAGCAGAGGTTCAGAGGAACGAATGCATCTCTATACGCTTATCTGAAATTCTAACCAATAAATTACATAAGTATTTCTATCCTTATTTTCTATTTATTATTAATATTCGAAAACTCCATAACTATTTGATATCCGCCTGACTGAGATTTACAAGGTGACCATAGCTTGCTTCAAGCCGACAATCTCCGTGGGATCGACCCTTACTCACGTAAGGTTTATTACTTGGATGACCCAGTGCACTTGCTGGTTAGTTGTATCGAAGTTGTGAATGAAAAACGATTTATTAAGACGTGCGTATAGAGTTTCTGGCGCCGTTGCCTGAGATCACAATTTCGTGCACCAGTGAACATTAAGTTTGGGCTTCAAAAGTTGGCGCTAACGTTGGACTCCAAACAAGCGCTCACTAAGTGAACGACACGCTCACTAATTGAGCGTTTTCGGCCTCCAAAACAGCAAGACCATGCCTTCTTCAAAGAACCATAACTTGAGCTACAGATGTCCAATTGATGCGCTTCTAGTTGCATTGAAAAGCTGACATTCAGAGCTTTCCAACGATATATAAAAATTTATATTTGGTATGAAATTGAAGCATAAGTGATAGGCATCTTTAAGGCGAAAAAAATATACTTGGAGTAGCGTTCACTTTGGAAGTGAACGCCACGTTCACTCTTCTACCTTTTTCGTGGGTTTCACATCTTGGGAGAAAGCTTGTGTCATCACCAAGGAAGCAGTGCTCAAATATTGAGCATAGCTCTCAACCAAGGGAGCGTTAAGCACGCACCAAGAGGCAGCGCTCAAAAAGGGAGCGCTAAAGGAGGAACCAGCACACCAAAATTGGCACGTGAGGAAGCATGCAAGCAAAGTGAAAGTGGAGTTCACAAAGTGAACTGAACGCTCCACTGGGAGCACCAAATGCATCCAGATTCACTCTCATTCAAAGGCCAAACCAATCAAAGCCCATTGGACATGACTCAAAGGCATAAGAAACAATTAGAATAGGAATTTCATTTGAATTGTAATTTGTTTTCAATTTTAATTTCATTTTCATTTTTGTAAAGCCTATATAAAGGCATCAGTTTCATTTCATTGGAAAAAAAATTAGGCTGGCTCTGCTAGAGAGTAATAGGAGTAGGAGTAGGATAGAATAGAAAGCTCTCTTTGATACACTTTTCCTTTCTGCACTTTCTACATTTCAGTTCTATTGAATTTAGCTGATGCAATTTATAGTATATTCTCTTCTAATTGGAGCTAAGTTTCATTGATATTTTGGAATTTATAGTATATTTTCTTCTTTTTATCCTATTTGATTTGCAGTTGCTTGGGGACAAGCAACAATTTAAGTTTGGTGTTGTGATGAGCGGATAATTTATACGCTTTTTGGCATTGTTTTTAGGTAGTTTTTAGTATAATTTAGTTAGTTTTTACTATGTTTTCTTTAGTTTTAAAGCAAAATTCACATTTCTGGACTTTACTATGAGTTTGTGTGTTTTTCTATGATTTCAGGTATTTTCTGGCTGAAATTGAGGGACCTGAGCAAAAGTCTGATTCAGAGGCTGAAAAAGGACTGCAAATGTTGTTGGATTCTAATCTCCCTGCACTCGAAATGGATTTTATGGAGCTACAAAAACCCAATTGGTGTGCTCTTAATTGCGTTGGAAAGTAGACATCCAGGGCTTTCCAGAAATATATAATAGTCCATACTTTTTCTGAGTTTTGATGACGCAAACTGGCGTTCAAACGCCAACTTCCTGCCCTATTCTGAAGTTAAACGCCAGAAACAGGTTATAAACCAGAGTTAAACGCCACAAACAGGCTGCAACCTGGCGTTTAACTCCAAGAAGAGTCTCTAGACATGAAAACTTCAATGCTCAGCCCAAGCACACACCAAGTGGGCCCCAAAAGTGGATTTATGCACTATCTGCACTTAGTTACTTATTTTCTATAACCCTAGCTACTGGTTGAGTATAAAAACTACTTTTAGAGACTTATTTTATATCTTTGGAATGTTTAGTCCTTAGACAATGGAGGCTGGCCTCACAGCCATGTCTAGACCTTTCACTTATGTATTTTCAACGGTGGGGTTTCTATACCTCATAGATTAAGGTGTGGAGCTCTACTGTTCCTCATGAATTAATACAAAGTACTATTGTTTTTCTATTCAACTCAAGCTTATTCTTACTCTAAGATATTCATTCACACATAAAAACATGATGAATGTGATGATCAAGTGACACTCATCACCATTCTCACTTATAAATGCAGGCCTGACAAACACTTCCGTTCTACATGAAAACAAGCTTTAATACATATCTCTTAGCCTCCTGGTTCACGATCAGAGTCTTCGTGGTATAGGCTAGCACTATTGGTGGCTATTCCTGAGATCCGGAAAGTCTAAACCTTGTCTGTGGTATTCCGAGTAGGATCTGGGAAGGGATGACTATGACGAGCTTCAAACTCGCGAGTGTTGGGCGTAGTGACAGACGAAAAATGATCAATGGATCCTATTCCAACATGAGTGAGAACCGACAGATGATTAGCCGTGCGGTGACAGCGCATTTGGACTATTTTCATTGAGAGGACGGACGGTAGCCATTGACAACGGTGATTCTCCAACATACAGCTTGTCATGGAAAGGAGTATGAATGATTGAATGAAGACAGTAGGAAAGCAGAGATTCAGAAGGAACAAAGAATCTTCATACGCTTATCTGAAATCCTACCAATGAATTACACAAGTATTTCTAACTTATTTTATATTTTATTTATGTTTTAATTATCCTAAATCCCATAACCATTTGAATCTGCCTGACTGAGATTTACAAGGATGACCATAGCTTGCTTCAAGCCGACAATCTCCGTGGGATCGACCCTTACTCACGTAAGGTATTACTTGGATGACCCAGTGCACTTGCTGGTTAGTTGTGTGGAGTTGTGAAAAGTGTGAATCACAATTTCGTGCACCAATGTGCAACCTCCAATGTAACGACCCAATTTTCAGTACGCCTAGGACATACCAGAAACTGAGTGCTACCAATTTTTCATCCTATATATTATCTATTATTTGTTATATGAGCCTGATTCGTTGTTAAAAGCGTAGTTAGTTAGCGAGGTACTTTTTTTTTTTTGAAAACATTTGGATTAATAGACGGAATTATTCATAATCAACTCACAGCTGATAACAGATAAAACAGTTATAAGCAACCACACATAAATACATCACAAGTAGCTAGCAACATTTAGTTATCCAGCCTTTATTAGAGTATAGACCTTTAGTTAGAACACCCCTAGGTATAGCTAGATAATAACTATATACATATACATATATACAACATCCCAGGTCCTGACCTGTTCAAGAGGTCCCTAAGCTGGCACCTAGGCTATCCTAGACTCTATACTCACCTAGTCCCTCTAAACTACTAAAGCGAGGGAAAGTACATTCTAAGTCTTCACAACTCAAGTCAGGTGGAACGTCATCAAAAGATAGAACATCATCTGCTATTCCTCTACACGATTAGACTTTTCCATAGGACGTCTCTCTGGTACCTCATGAAGTATCCACAAAATAGGAATCTCGTACACAGGATTTAGGTTAAAGTGCGCATACGAAGGGGTACAGACGTTGGCTGGTCTCACAGTATTTACATATAATCAGAGAACGATATTCACCCTAGACTCAGAAGACTATCTAGAGCAGAATCCTCTTCTTGCGAACGGTCATCAGTGAAATATGGTAAGGTACTCTTACTTCCATCTGAAGGGGGAAGGGAGAGAGAAGGGGTAAGAACTGGGGAGTTCTTAATAGGGTCGGGGTTATTAGTTACGTTCATTAATTCTATGTTGTTTAGCAGACTATTAGCAGAATACAAGGAAACAGTAATTAGAAAACACAGATAAGTAGAGAAGATAGAGAGAACAGATAGCAGAACACAAACAGAAGAATACAAGAAAATATCACAAGCGCAGAGAATGGAATACAAACAAGGAAAGCATACATTCTTACCACAAACATAACAAAGGAAATACGCAACCAAGTATGATGCATGTCTAGCCCTAGTGCAGGTAATGAGCTCATCTGTCGGTTACTTATCCGCTCCCGACGTTATCCAGCAACCTCTGTCTGGATAAGGCTTTCCTATTGGCTATACCCCTGTGTATAGGAAATAACCCCTCTGCCACCACAGGGTCCACTGCATGTAGGAAATAACACATCTGCCACTACAGGGATGTACGCCGACACACTTTCTGTATACAGGAAATAACCCCTCTGCCACTATAGAAATGGAACAAGTGGTCACGGTACTTCTGTAGCAGGAAATAACCCCTCTGCCTTACAGAAATAAAATATGGATCTGTACCGTAGGAAAGCGTTCTCAGTGATCACACCATTATCTATCTGACTGCCTCACTGCAGCAGATGATCATACAAGTATATCTGGAGTTGCCTTAACGCAACAAATGAATAAACACATCTCTTGGGTTGCCTCAAGCAATAAATAAATATCTCTTGGGTTGCCTCAATCAACAAATCATCACATAATCATTCTCGTTATCATCATCATTTTCACATTCTTATGCAGTACCTCTTTCTTTCTCTGTTCAATCATGTTGTACAAACTTTACATCTTTCACTTTTACAACATCTTAATTCAAACCATTTCTCTTTATCACATTACTCTTTTCCCTTTTTCTTTTTACTTTGCTCTGATTAATCTTTTCTCTGTATCCCTTTATTCTGCTCTGGTTACTCTGTTCTCTGTGTTTCTTTACTCTGCTCTGATTTCTCTATTTAACGTATGTATTTAAAGCTTATGTAAATTTCGGTATGAATAGTTAGTCTGTCCCAAGTATAGGTTCATTAAGTCTATACTGAAACAGTTTAAATTTTCATATAATACCTAACCCTATTCGCAATTCTAGGACTAGCTATGTTGCCTTAGTTCGTTCACTAGTCTTTGTCTGTTTTTCTGTCATTAAAACTTTACAGACTTTTTCTTCGATTTTTATCTTTTCTTCAACTTTTTATCTTTTATTTATCTTTGCCTCACTAATATATTTTTACCACCCCCTAAGTGTTTTATGAAAGTAATTATGAGATTCTGTGCTTAAAGTTGTCTTTCTAAAGCTTTTATAGAAAACTGCCTTTTCTGCATTATTTTATTATTTTTATTAAAATATTATTTTTAATTAAATATTATTATTTAATATTTTATTATTTTTTATTATTTTATCATTAAATTTTCGAAAAATTAACTTACTTTTACTTTTAACCTTTAAAATTCACTTTTTACCACCCGTAACTTTTAATATTTCTACTTTTACCACCCTAACTTTCAGAAATTACTAAATAACCCCCCAAACACCAAATTAATTACTTCCTTGCCCTTTTATGAATCAAAAAGGTGTTCTTCATTGTTCTTCATCACACTCAAAGTGTTCTTCATGTTCTTCATAAATTCTTCAGATTCCTTCTCTGTTTTTACCCGTTTTTCAGTCTTTTTAGCAACCGATTTTTACTATAATTCATAATAAATTAGCAGCCACTAAAACCCCATCTTTTCTACATGATTTCAACACAAATTGAAACTCAATTTAAGCTTAGGTTTTCATTTTTCCAGCCGCCCAAGAACATGAACTTTAAAGCTTGAATTTCATCAAATTTCATTAAAATTTCACCAAATTTTCACCAAGAATCAATCATATAAGCAACCAATTTTTAGCACAGCCAATTTATACAACATTCACACAACTCAAAAAAAAATAATCAAGATTAATTTTGTGACACCCTACCTGGTTTTGCTACTCCTAATTCTAGTACATGTATAATGAGGCCTTAGCATTGCAAAATTCATCAGAGAGTGTTGGTGCTAAGCTGCACCAGTAAACCGTAAATCCGGTTAAACCGATTTTCTATTTTTAACTAAAACTGACCAGGTAACCATATAATATTATTCAAGAAGCTTCTAATACTAATATATTGATAATATCATCCTATTATCTCTGTTCTCTCATAAATTGAGTCCGGTTCGTCAAACTGGGACTATTTACAAAAAACCAAATCAAAACTTCTAACCGATACGGTTAAAAAACCAGGTTCTTCGTGACCGCGTTATCGAGCTTGTCTCGGAAAAGGTTCTAACTTAAAGATGACATAATGACAATGAGGATTGAGATACTTTATGATATATCAAAGGTTTTTCCTTTACTGATCTTCCGGAGAAATCCGTACTTTCAGAAAAGATTTTGCGTTCTCAAAAACCGGGGTTGTTACATCCAAGGCATGTTGTAAGTGAAGAATTGGAAGAAGCATTCCAAGTAATAGGCCCTCCTATTTATGATGATTCCGTATCAACACAGGATCCTTTTGGCCTTGATGAATCCTTCCCCAATATGCTTGGAATTGATGATGAAGTAGACTTCACTAACCCTCCCATCTATGATGAGAATGATGGGGAAGAGATAGAAGAAGTTGGTGAGCAAGAAATCGAGCTTAGAAAAGCTTGCAAAGAGGTGGAAGTTGCAAAGGAAGACCACAAGGGAACGGACCTTGCATTGGCTAAGTATGGAGAGGTTACCCTCCCTAACCCATCATCATCTGGTAGAACATTCAAGGGGGTAAAATTCCTTTCTATAAGCCTTGATTTCTCACTTGAATATGGGTTGCTTGAAAATGATGGTCAAGTTAGAGCCCTTTATGGAGTTAAGAGTAGGGGAGAGTTGTGTAGTGGTTGGAGACATCATCCTAGGTTCACTATGGTTGCATGTTCAACGTTTGATCACAAGGCTGGATGTAGTGCTCAATTGAATGGGTCTAGGAGGATCGTTTGGTACTCACATGGGAATTCGGATCACTTATCACCCGAATGGAATTGCCTTGATCAACTCGAAGATGGGTGTGAAGATAAGATATGAGACCCTGGATCACAACATGAAGACCAATTTTGGGAGCTCATATCTTGGGAAGAACCTCACCCAAGCTTGGTGAAGATGGTTGGAAATTTTGACAACAGATCGAAGAGCAAGCATTCTTGGAGGTTCAAGGATGAATACAAGCATAAGCCACTGATGAGCGGATAATTTATACGCTTTTTGGCATTGTTTTTACATGGTTTTCAGTATGATTTAGTTAGTTTTTAGTATAATTTTATTAGTTTTTAAATAAAAATCACATTTCTGGACTTTATTATGAGTTTGTGTGTTTTTCTGTGATTTCAGGTATTTTCTGGCTGAAATTGAGGGACTTGAGCAAAAATCAGATTCAGAGGCTGAAGAAGGACTGCAGATGCTGCTGGATTCTGACCTCCCTGCACTCAAAGTGTATTTTATGGAGCTACAGAACTCCAAATGGCGCGCTCTTAGTTGCATTAAAAAGTAGACATCCAAGGCTTTGAGCATCAGTGGATAGGAGGGCCTAAAGGAATAAAATCCTGGCCTAAGCGGCTAAACCAAGCTGTCCCTAACCATGTACTTGTGGCGTGAAGGTGTCAAGTGAAAACTTGAGACTGAGCGGTTAAAGTCAAGGTCCAAAGCAAAAAAATAGTGTGCTTAAGAACCCTGGAAACCTCTAATTGGAGACTTTAGCAAAGCTGAGTCACAATCTGAAAAGGTTCACCCAATTATGTGTCTGTGGCATTTATGTATCCGGTGGTAATATTGGAAAACAAAGTGCTTAGGGCCACGGCCAAGACTCATAAAGTAGCTATGTTCAAGAATCAATATACTGAACTAGGAGAATCAATAACACTATCTGAATTCTAAGTTCCTATAGATGCCAATCATTCTGAACTTCAATGGATAAAGTGAGATGCCAAAACTATTCAAGAGGTAAAAAGCTACTAGTCCCACTCATCTGATTGGAGCTAAGTTTCATTGATATTTTGGAATTTATAGTATATTCTCTTCTTTTTATCCTATTTGATTTTCAGTTGCTTGGGGACAAGCAACAATTTAAGTTTGGTGTTGTGATGAGCGGATAATTTATACGCTTTTTGGCATTGTTTTTACATGATTTTCAGTATGATTTAGTTAATTTTTAGTATACTTTTATTAGTTTTTAAATAAAAATCACATTTCTGGACTTTACTATGAGTTTTTTTGTTTTCCTATGATTTCAGGTATTTTCTGGCTGAAATTGAGGGACTTGAGCAAAAATTAGATTCAGAGGCTGAAGAAGGACTGCAGATGCTGTTGGATTCTGACCTCCCTGCACTCAAAATGGATTTTCAGGAGCTACAGAACTCAAAATGGTGCGCTCTCAATTGCGTTGGAACATAGACATCCAGGGCTTTCGAGCAATATATAATAGTCCATACTTTGCCTGAGTTTAGATGACGCAAACTGGCGTTCAACGCCAGCTTCCTGCCCTATTATGGGGTTAAATGCCAGAAACATGTTGCAAAGTGGAGTTAAACGCCAGAAACAGGTTACAAACTGGCGTTCAACTCCAAGAGAAGCCTCTACACGTGAAAAGCTCAATGCTCAGCCCAAGCAGACACTAAGTGGGCCCCGGAAGTGGATTTCTGCATCAATTACTCATTTTGTAAACCCTAGTAACTAGTTTAGTATAAATAGGAGTTTTTACTATTGTATTTACATCTTCGGATCTATCTTTGATCAGTTTTATGCTATCTTAGACCTTTATGGGGCTGGCCTTTCGGCCATGCCTGGACCATTATCACTTATGTATTTTCAACGGTAGAGTTTCTACACACCGTAGATTAAGGTGTGGAGTTCTGCTGTTCCTCATGAATTAATGCAAAGTACTATTGTTTTTCTATTCAACTCAAGCCTATTTCTTATCTAAGATATACACTTGTTCTTTAACCTGAGGAAGGTGATGATCCGTGACACTCATCATCATTCTTACCCATGAACACGTGCCTGACAACCACCTCCGTTCTACTTGCAATCGCTTAAGTGCATATCTCTTAGCCTTCTGGTTCATGACGCATGGTTGCCTCGCCTGACAACCGAGCCTTCCATTCCATGAGATCAGAGTCTTCGTGGTATAGGTTAGAATTATTGTAGGCCACTCCTGAGATCCAAAAAGTCTAAACCTTGTCTGTGGTATTTCGAGTAGGATCTGGAAAGGGATAGCTGTGACGAGCTTCAAACTCACGAGTGCTGGGCATAGTGACAGACACAAAAGGATGACTGAATCCTATTCCAGTATGATCGAGAACCGACAGATGAATAGCCGTGCAGTGACAGCGCATCTTGGACCATTTTCATTGAGAGGATGGGAAGTAGCCATTAATAACGGTGATGCCCTACATAAAGCTTGCCATAGAAAGGAGTGGGAATGATTGGATGAAGACAGCAGGAAAGTAGAGGTTTTGGAGGAACGAAAGCATCTTTATACGCTTATCTGAAATTCTCACCAATGAATTACATAAGTACCTCTATCTTTATTTTATGTTTTATTTATCTTTTAATTATTAAAACTCTATAACCATTTGAATCCACCTGACTGAGATTTACAAGGTGACCATAGCTTGCTTCTAGCCAACAATCTCCGTGGGATCGACCTTTACTCACGTAAAGTTTATTACTTGGACGACCCAGTGCACTTGCTGGTTAGTTGTGCGAAGTTGTGACAAAGTGTGATTCACGTTGAGAGCACCAAGTCTTTGGCGCCATTGTTGATGATCGCAATTTCGCATACCAGCCACCTTGACAAAGAGCCTCCCAAATGTCCAACTTAAGGATTTAAACTAAAAGTGCTTGGTGGGAGACACCCCACCATGGTAAACTCTTTCCATTCTCTTGTAGATATAATGAATGAATGAGTTGGGTTCCATTGTAAGTAGCTTCTTTGCTCTTTAGTATATGTTATTTTTCTTGCTGAAGTTGTTTATACATTCTAAGCCTTGATTAAGGATGATTCTTTGGATTTGAGTTTTTTCTTGGATTGCAAGTTTCCTCAAGTTGTTTGAAAAATCCTCAAAAATTAAAAAATATGGTTGGTTTTGCATTTTGGCTAGTTTTTGAGTCTTAGAAAAGGTTAAGAGGATTTTGAGCTCTTCTTAGTGTTTTTGAAAAAAAAAAAAAAAGAAGAAGAAGCCACGCGCAAGTGCACAGTGCGCGCGCGTAGGTTGTGCATTTCGCACTCTCCAGGCCAAGGACCAGAGAGTTGTGCCACTTCTGGGCCAACTCTGTGCCTTGAACCACGCGGACGCATACATGACGCGTCCGCGCCCCCTTGCGTTTCCATACCCACGCGTAGGTACAGCTGGCGCCTCCGTGCCCTATCATCACTCAGCTTATCCACGCGCAAGCGCACAGTGCGCGCGCGTGCCGAAGCATTTTGGCATCACGCAGGCCAAGAACCCGAGAGTTGTGCCAACTCTGGGCCACCTTTGTGCCTCTGGGCCAACTCACCCACGCGGACCCGCGTCGTACGCGTCCACGCCCTGATGTGTGAACTTTTGTTGATATAGAATTTCTCAATTGAATTCTCGTTGCAAGTATAGCTCTAGACTAACAAAGAGTCCTCACATACAAAAATTTAGGTTGTCACATGTACAAACCCTAAATAAGAATTAACCGGAGTATTTGGACTCCGGATCCTCTCACGAGGATTTGCAATGAAGTGAATGATTATTGGCTATGAAGAAACAAGGGATATGATTGATAAAGGGGTAAGGAAGTAAATGGACAAGAATTTAAATGACAAGAAGAGTAAATCAAGCAAGTAACTAAAGAAAGCAAGTAATAAAGAGAGACATTCATGGCAAGAATTGAGATCATAGGCTTTCTATCCTAGTCATACATTGATTAATTCATCTTATTTAGTCAACTCCAACAAACGGAAGAAGGTATCATGTCATCTTCACACTCGAAGACTAATTAATCATGTGACAAATATAAACAAGAATTTATCTCATTACGTCATCCTCGATGATGGAAGAAGGTATCATATTATCTTCACACTTGAAGAAAGTCTAACAAGACTAGCTAATCTCAATCCAAAAATCCAAATCAACTTACTAATTAAATTAGCAAAAGATTAGCGTCAATAGAAACAATATTAGCCAACACCTGTAAGTCACCAACATAGGTTGGGTTCTCATGACTCAAGATCACCTAATTACCCTTTCTAAGCCAAGAATGCTCAAAATCTACTCTAACATCCAACCAAGCATTTTGTCAAACACTTGGAAGGCATAAAAAGAAAGCATAATAAATGTGCAAGAATAGTAAAATCTACCAACTACAAACTGCAAGGAAACAAGATCAACACCCCAAATCAACAATAAAAGAACATCAAACATTAAATTGCATTAAGAGTAAATCAAATCCAACAAGAGCATCTATGAACATAAATGAGAAATTAACATGAAAACTAAGAGAATCAAGTAGTAGGAACAAGAAATCATAAAAGAAATAAGATGAAAACATGTAATTGAGCCTAGATCTAGAAGACATTAACCTAGCCCAACCTAATTCTTGAGAGAAGAGGGAGCTTCTCTCTCTAGAAACTAACCTACATGATGCTAATCCTACAACTAATTGCTCTCCCTTTGCTTGGACTTCAATTCTGCATGAAATACACTCAGAGACTAGTTGGATTTGGGCCTGGGCAGCTCAGAAATTGCCCCAAGTGTTTTGCCTTTAAGTGGGTCACGTGAGAGTATCGGCGCGTACGCGCAATGTGCGCGTGCGCGTCAATTGGCAAATTCTTCCTCCGCGCAGATGCGGCATATACGCGTACGCGTCTCTATGTAAAACCACTTTTGCGCGTGCGCGCCTTGTACGCGTGCACGTCCATTGGTGCATTCCCAATCTTTATTTCTTCATGAGTTCTCCCACTTTGTATACTTTTCTCCTCACTTCTTCCATCTAATACTTGCCTTATGAACCTGAAATCACTCAACAAACATATCAAGCCATCGAATGGAATTAAGGTGAGTTAAAATCACCAATTTAAGGGTCTAAAAAGCATATTTTCACATTTAAGCACAAATCAAGGGAGAATTGCAAAACCATGCTATTTCATTGAATAAATGTGGAAAAAGGTGATAAAATCCCCTAAAATAAGCGCAAGATAAACCACAAAATTGGGGTTTATCACGCCCATGACCACATTACCCATCTACGCGAAAGCGCACTTGACGCTCCCGCGCCGCTCGCTCATCTTCCCATCCGCGCGGACGCGCACGGTGCGCGCGCGCGTGGATTCAAATTAATTAACCCCAAGGACGCGAGTAACCCTAGCGCAGTCACACAACTTACTCCCCAACGTTCCCTCTCCCCCTTTGTTTCTCTCTCCCTCCATAACCACCCCTTTACAGTCACACCTCGCTGGCGGGCTACCGCCGCCGCAAACCCTTCCTCATTTTCTCGTTCTCCCTCTTCCTCTCTCCTTCTTCCCCCTC
>NC_029794.2:67718732-67734778 GCF_000816755.2 Arachis ipaensis
CCCCTCCGTTTCTCCCTGAGAACCCCTGCGAGCTCCGCCGTAGGCCGCCGTCACTGGCAGCAGAAATCAGTTGCGCCATTCACCTTCCCTCTCCATTTCTTGGTCCATTTCTTCTACTCTGCTTCCAGGTTTCCTACTGCCCTGTTTTTACTTTGTTTTATTAGTTTTGTTTAATGATTATAGTAGATTAGTTAATTGGGTATATTTGCATGTTAAGTTAGATAGAGATATATGCTGTTAGGTAGTTAGGATGTGGTTAGAAGATTCTCGGCCTGATAAGTGCGCCGTTTGTGTTTATTTGTTCGAATGTCACATGCTGAATGATGAGTGGTATGCTCTGTTTTATATGTTCTGTTTCACTGCTATGCTGATTTTGACTGCTGCTTCCTGAATTTCATTGTCTGATTGTGTTTGTTACTGCCCTATTATATGTAATCCATGCTTGTGCACTTTTGGATTCATATACCTATTTTTGCTGCTTTATGCTATCTGGGAACATCAAATTTACTGCCGGAATGCTGCCCGAATTTCTGAAAATTGCTATATGCTTTAACTTGCAACCTAAGAATCAAACTTAGCACTTTTTAGATTGAGTTTTATTCAACTTCAACAAGTTCAATTCCTAGGTTGCTATGGTCGGCATTTCCGTGCTTACTTGTATTTCCCGTGATATGCAATGGATTGGTTAGTTCAAGGAGTTGCTTGTCGGATTTCTGTGACAAACAATCCCTTACCTAACTCATCAACTCGAACCTTTTTGTGTCCTTACCCTCCAAGTTAAGTCAACTGCCTTTTCAATCATACTAAACTTCCAGCTTGACTTTCACTTGTGATTTTCCTCAATAAGGTTCATTTAATTGCAGTAATTGGTGGATCTCACTATTATAACCCTTTTTGATTCAAAACTATTTTCAAGTGCTTTTGGTTACATTAGTGCATACTTCACTCTTTTAATACCAACTATTGCAAAACCCTTGTGACCATGACATTCATTGATGATTTGCTTCTCATATATATCCTTCTGTGCAAAATTTTCATATTTCATCATCAATGATGCATCTCTTTCATGGATGTGAGTATGCTTACCTTCCATACTTTGTGCACTTGTTTTAATTGAGCCAATAACCGTTCTATCACTAATTTTTTAACCAGTTTCTAATTCTAACTTGATTAACCAACTGATTTCTTCTTTTTGTTTTCAACCTGACCCCTTTAATCATTCTTTTGGATATGACGTCTCTTAGGCTTAATGAACAAGCATTGTGCAAATGTGGTTTGAATTCTGGATTTGTGACTTGGTTTGAATTCCGAATTTTGTTACTTACATTCCAAGAATTCTCTTTTCTTCACTCACTTCATGAATATGTCTTACCTTGCATGCTATACATCTACTTGGCTAGTTGCCTATATCATATCATATCTGTTTTTCAGGATGTCGAATATAGGAAAAGCCATAGCCACTACTTCAAAGAAGATGAAGCACTCTCAAGCCTCTACCCCCTCCCCTTATGCCAACTATGCCAAGAATCCGCTTAATGACGTGGATAAAGAGAATCAGTTGCTACCGCCCACCGACACAACCAAGTTTTCCAATCTTTACTGTGAGCTTCGCTTCCCTAAATATTAGAAGACGAATCTGAACATTGAAAAGAAATTGGTCCTTCCCAACGACGTGAGACGCGCCATCAATACCCGTATTCTGGAATTGGGCTTGGACTTTGTTGATAGGGATTTGGGAAGGATAAATACTTCGTGGGTCAAGGAGTTTTACTGCAACTTCTTTCACGTGACTCTTGATTCAGTCCACCTACGGGGTAGGGAGATCTTAATTACTGAGGCAACTATTGGGGAGGAATTGCTTTGCCAACCTCGTACTGGTGACACATGTGCCTATCAGCAGGCAGAGATAGCTATACACTGCATGACCTTTAATTATGAGGCGCTGAAGTGCGTTATTGCCACACCGGACGCCCCTTGGGTGATGGATTCTGGCAACAAGAAGCCCAAGAGGATGTTATTTACTTATCCGTCTAGAAATGCTAGGACTTGGTAGCAGATATTCGCCCACTATGTCCTGCCCACTACTCATTTTTCTGAGATTCTAATGGATATACTTGTTCTGATTGGCTGTGTCATAGAGGGGAAGAAGGTATACTTCCCCCAGTTGATCAGGTAAAGCATGTGGTGAGCACACATTCGTGGCCTACTATCATTTCCCACATTGGTCACCAGCAAGATTGAGTTAGCCGATGTCCCATGGAGGGACGATGACGTGACACCACCACCCCCAGAAGACGACGACAATGAGGTTACTATTCCGTGGGGTACGTGGGTGCACGAGAAGCCCCCACCCAGACGCTGTTCTCGAGCTAGAGCAGTAGTAGAGGCAGCTAGACCTTCACCCTCCACAGCAGTAGCAGAACCCTCTTCTTCAGCACCAGCAGTAGCACCTTTGCCACCACCACCAGCACTCGAGCCGACATACTTGCTAGTACAGCGCCTGTTTCGCTTCATGAAGCGCAGCGAGTGTCGTATCATGCGACGTCTCGATCGCATAGACCAGGTGTTTGTATCACAGGGCATTGAGCTACCCCCTCTCCCAGACTCTCTCACTTTCGATGAGCAAGATCACAAGGAGGAGCATGTTGAGGAGCATGTTGAGGAGCCAGTTCAGTAGGAAGCAAGCAGGAGGCACCCCCAGAGACACAGGCTACTACAGAGGTTTGGCAGCCTTCTAAGAACTCACAGCCTGAGTGATAGCCTGAGCCACAGCCTGAGCCACAGCCATAGCCCGAGCTTCAACATTAGCATCGAGGACGATGCTTCATCCTAAAGTGTGGGGAGGTCACCATTTGTGACTAGTGGATAGTATATGTGTGGTGAACTTTCAGACATTTATCTTCTAGTTTCTGCTACTTTATTTTATTTTGCACTTTATCTTTGATATTACTTTGAGATTATTGTATATATTTGTTATCTTGGGATTACTTTATCTTAGTCATCACATTTTGCACCATAGATTGTGTACATTCCATATTTTGGTTGGATTTTTATTATATAGTTGTTTTAGCTTGTTTTAGCCTTTTGGTTGTGAATTAGAAAAACATTGTGGATTGTTGAAACTTAGTTGATCCCCTTCGCGTATGAAATTTGCCTTGATTGAAAAAGGGGTAAACTAAGGAATTTTTTATTTTTCTCAATCACAACATTGCATTAGAATAAACCTAGTCAATATGATGAAATTTTTCAAGAAATTCATTTCGAGAGCACTACCCCAATTGATTGAAAAATTTTTTTTTTCATGACTTGCTTGAGTTTCATATTGTGGAACATGATTTTTGAGCCAAGAACACAAGCATGTGAGTTTTGAGACTTAATTCTGTGGTTGCATCATATATAACCACTTATTCTCATTCTTGTGTGCATTATTCTCTTCCTATGATTGTAATCCTTGATTTGTTTGATTCTTTATGTCCATTACTTTGTGTATACATGGATTTATATGATTGAGGCCATTGTTCAAATAGCTCACTTAACCAAATAGCCTACCTTTTATCTTCCATTGTTAGCCAATTTGAGCTTATGCTTAACCTACTTATTCTTAACTATAGCACATTACAAGCCTAAGTGAAAAACAATAAATACCCCTTGTTTGGATCTTTGATTAGCTTAGGCTAGTGAGAGTGTTCACTATTTGACTTTGAGAAAGTTGGGAATATTGGATAGAGATAAAAGTGTGTTAGTATTTGTGTTGAAAATTTGGGAATTGGGTGCATACTCATGCATTAAATATGAGACCATGTGCATTGATACTCTTGTAGATATACTTTATCAAAAAATAAATAAATAAAAATATAGAAAAAAAAGAAAAAGAATTGCAATAAAAAAGGGACAAAAATGCCCCAAGGTGAAGTTCAATAATAATCAATGCATATGTGTGGTGATCAAAAGAGAATGCATGAGGGTGTGAAAGAGTGAAGAATGGGTAGCTAGGTTTGTTTAGAATTGTATAGGTTGTCATAGGTTAGGTGGGAAGTTTAAGTTAATCAAAGATTCAAATTTCAAGCTCACTTGACCATATGCATCCTACCTTGACCCTAACCCCATTACAACCTATGGAAAAGTCCTCATGATAATTGTGTGCATGTATGAAGTAATTGTTGATTGTTAGATGAAAAAAAATTCTTGGAGAGCATGATTAGGGGAGAATTGAGTGAATCAACCCTACACACTTGAGTGCCTAGAGCGGATACACATCCGGTGAGGGTTCGATCGCTCAATTGCATGTTTCTACCCATGATCATCTTTTCTTGCAAGTTTGTAAAATCTTTCAATGATTCAATTCAATTGTGGGTTGATTTGATTGCTATTGCCTTAGTCCTTGTACTTGTATATATATTCTTGGAAGTTGATTTATTTTGACCAAGCAAGTGCATTCATCTAAAGAGATTGCATATAGATAGGTTACATGTAGTTTGTTTGCATTGAATAAATGTTGATACCCCTTTGCTTCTTTCTTGACTCTAGCATGAGGACATGCTTAGTTTAAGTGTGGGGAGGTTTAATAAACCCCAATTTTGTGGTTTATATTGTGCCTATTTTAGGGGATTTTATCACATTTTCCCACATTTATTCAATGAAATAGCATGGTTTTGTAATTCTCCCTTCAATTATGCTTAAGTGTAAAAACATGCTGTTTAGGCCTCTAAATTGGTGATTTTAATTCACTTTAATTCCATTCGATGTCTTGATGTGTTTGTTGAGTGATTTTAGGTTCATAAGGCAAGTGTTGGATGGAAGAAATGAGGAGAAAAGCATACAAAGTGGAGAATGCATGAGGAAACAAGGATTGGGAATACTTCAATGGGTGCGCAAGCGTACAAGGCGCGCGCGCGCAAAGGTAAAATTGCATGGCAACGCGTACGCGTAAATGGCGCGTACGCGTTGTGTAACAACCTAGTTTTTTGAATACGCGAGATCTTTTCTGAAGGCACGGATTTCTCTGGAAGATCAGTAAAGGGAACACCTCTGATATATCATCAAGCATCTCAATCCTTATTGTCATTATGTCATCCTTAAGCTAGAACCTCTTATGAGGCAAGCTCGATAACGCAATCACGAAGAACCTAGTTTTTGAACCATACCAGTTAGGAGTTTTAATTCTGATTTTCATAAGTAATCTCAGTTTGACGAACCGGACTCGATTCATGAGAGAAGAGAGATAATAGTATAATATTATCGTTATATTAGTATTAGAAGATGCTTGAATGATATTATAAGGTTACCTGGTCTGTTTTAGTTAAAAACAGGAAATTGGTTTAACCGGATTCACAGTTTATTGGTGCAGCTTAGCACCAGCACTCCCTGATGACTTTAGCAATGCTAAGGCCTCATTATACATGTTTTATTCTCATAATAAATATGTTACTAGTGTCATTTATGCTAGTAGCTCATAAAATAATATTTAGAGATATTTTTACAAGTGTTCTGATACATCTAGTTTTAGTAGTTATACACCTGAGATATTTTAATATTATTTTAATCCACCTCCATGCCAACCAATCACAACTCACCCTACACCCCCAAAACCCCCAAGGCTGCCTCATTTGCTCATTGTGGCCAAAAATCATCAAGAGAAAAAGGAGAGAAAGTTCTTGGTTCATAAATCTTCAGAGCTTGATTTTTTCTGAACTAAAACTCAAATCAAAACTCCAATTTCACCAAAATGATCCTCTCTTCTTCCTCTACATAACCATGTAACTTATCAAGGCTGGAAATAAAGTGAGATGGCTGTCTCCCTCCCACTTTAATTCAGTTTTCAAGGAAACATGCTTAAACATGTGTTTTCTTGATGTTCTTCCTTAGGAATCATGCTTAACTTGACTTGATGGCCAAGAAACGTTAATTTCCAGCAAGTCTAAGGTGAGATATCTCTTCCTAATGTGCTGAGAAAGATTTGGTCAGTTGAGAGTTTTTGGATTTAAAGTTGTTCTTGATGTGATTTAGGAGGAAAAAGTGCTTAAGGACCACCTGAAAGTATAACCGAATTAGGAGCATCAAAACCAGGAACGATTTGACGAATTTAATCTTGATTGATTTTGTTTGAGTTGTGTGATTATGATATGGTTTGTCTGTGCTTGAAATTGATTATTTAAATGAGTGATTCTTGTTGAAAATTTGATGAAAATTTAATGAAATTTGATGAAATTCAAGCTATGAATTTATGTTCTTGAGTGCAGCTGGAAACTGAAACCCTAGAGCTTAAATTGGGGTTCAATTTGTGTTAAAATCATGTGAAAAAGATGGGGTTTTAATGGTTGGGAATTTATTATGAATTATGGTAAAAATCGGTTGCTGAAAAGATTGAAGAACGGGTAAAAACAGAGAAAGAATCTAAAGAATTTATGAAGAACATGAAGAACACTTTGAATGTGATGAAGAACATTGAAGAACACCTTTTAGATCTTAGAAAGGGCAAGGAAGTAAATATTTTGGTGTTTGAGGGGTTATTTTGTAATTTCTGAAAGTTAGGGTGGTAAAAGTAGAAATATTAAAAGTTACGGGTGGTAAAAGTGAATTTTAAAGGTTAAAGTTTAAAGTGGGGTAATTTTCAAAAATTTAATGATAAAATAATAAATAATTTAATTAAAAATAATATTTTAATAAAAATAATAATACAATATGAAAAAGGCCGTTTTCTGTAAAAGCTTTAGAAAGACAACTTTAAGCACAGAATCTCGTAATTAGCTTCATAAAACACTTAGAGAGTGGTAATAAAATATTAGTGAGGCAAAGATAAAGGAAAGATAAAAAGTTAAAGAAGAGATAAGAATCAAAGAAAAGGTTTGTAAACTTTTAATGACAGAATCAAACAGAGATTAATAAACGAACTAGGGCAACATAGTTAGTCCTTGAGTTGCAGCTAGGGTCAGGTATTATATGAAAAGTTAAACTGTTTTAGTATAGACTTAATGAACCTATACTTGGGACAGACTAACTATTCATACCGAAATTTACATAAGCTTTAAATACATACGTTAAGCAGAGAAACACATAAATCAGAGTAACTAGAGCAGAGTAAAGAGATAAAGAGAAAAAGAGTAATATAGATACAGAGAAAAAAATAATCAGAGTAGAGTAAAGAGACAGAGAGAGAAGAGAAGTAGAACACACGAACTGATAATGTTAAATACGGGAAGTACCCACGAACTGAATGATCACTGGTCTCGGGGAAACCTATGAAATGTTAACTATTTCGTGTGCAGGAAAAACCCACGAATTGATAATCATTGATTACGGGAATAACCCACTAAATGTTATATGTTGATCTCGGGTATAACCCACAAACTGAGGATCGCTGTGTTGTTGTGTGCTGATCTTGGGTATAACCCACGAACTGAGGATCTCTGTGTTATTTGTATATTGATCAGGGGAACCTACGAACTGAGGATCTCGGTTTTGTTTGTATATTGATCTCGGGGACGCCCACGAACTGAGGATCACTGTTTCCTCTTGTGCGTATATTATGGGGTCGAGCTTTGTGCCGACTGCTGGTAGTCACGAAGGCGTGGTATCCTTACCATCGACACGTATGCACTAAGGACAAAAATGGAAACCATATATGGGACTTGTTCCAAGGTAATGTCGGAATGCAGGGTGTAAACCGACATGTGAGCTCATGGCTTGCATAGGACAGACATGCATCATACTTGGTTGTGCATTTCCTATGTTATGATTGTTGAATGAATGTATGCTTTGTTTGTTTGTATTCTACTCTTTGTATTTGTGTTTTATTTTCTTGTATTCTTTTGTTTGCGTTCCACTTTCTGTTTTTTCTATTTTCTCTATTTATCTGTATCTTCTGTTCACTACTTATCGGTATCTTGCTATTCGTCTGCTAAACAACACGGAATTAATGAACTTAACTAATAACCCTGACCCTACTAAGAAATCCCCAGTTTTTACCATTTCTCTCTCCCTTCCCCCTTCAGATGGAAGCACGAGTACCCTTCCGTAGTTCACTGACGACCGTTCGCAAAAAGGATTCTGCTCTAGGTAGTCTTCTGAGTCTAGGGTGAATCTCGTTTTATGTTTATATGTATATACTGTGAGACCAGCCAATGTCTGCACCCTGTTTGTACGTGAACTTTAACTTAAAACCTGTGTACGAGATTCCTATTGTGTGGCTATATGATGTGGTATCAGAGAGACGTTATATGGCAATGTCTGATTGTGCAGAGGAGTAGCAGATGATGTTCTACCTTTTGGTGACATTCCACCTGGCTTGAGTTTTGAAGACCTGGAACGTACTTTCCCTCGCTATAGTAGTTTTGAGGGACTAGGTGAGTATAGAGTGTAGGCTAGCCTGGGCGCCAGCTTAGGCACTTCTTGAACAGGTCAGGGCCTCGGATGTTGTATGTATATATATGTATATAGTTATTATCTAGCTATATCTAGGGGTGTTCTAACTAAAAGTCTATACTTAAATAAAGGCTAGATCACTGAATGTTATTAACTGCTTGTGATGTATTTATGTGTGGTTGTTTATAACTGTTTTATCTGTTATCGGTTCTGAATTGATTATGAATGATTCCGTCTATTAATCCAAACATTTTCAAAAAAAATACCCCGCAAATTAACTACATTTTTAACAACGAATCAGGCTCATATGATAAATAATAGATAATAATTAGGAAGACAAGTTGGTAGCACTCAGTTTCCGGTATGATCTATACATACTGAAAATTGGGTCGTTACACGCGGATGAGAAAAAGGCCAATCGACGCGCACACGCACATGGCACGTATGCACCGATACTCGCACGTGACCCACTTAAAGGCAAAACACTGGGGGTGATTTCTGGGCTGCCCAGGCCCAATTCTAACTTGTTTCTGAGGGTATTTCATGCAGAATTCAAGCCTAAGCAAGGGGAGAGCAATACGTTAGTCAACATGAACCTTTAGTTAGTTTTCTAAAGAGAGAAGCTCCCTCTTCTCTCTAGAATTAGGTTAGGATTAGGTTAATCTCTAGTAGATTTTGCATTAATTGCTTGATTTCATTTTGTTTCCTTCACAATTCCTTAGTTCTACATCTTGTTTCTCTTAGTTGTAGTGTTAAATGCTCATTTGCTATCTTTTATGTTGATCAACATTGTTGGATCTAATTTCCTTTTAATGCAATTTTATGTTCCATGTCTCTTTTATGTTTATCTTCATTGTTATTGTTGATTTCTTACTTATGTTAGTTATGGGTTTCCTTAATTCTTGCATTTTATGATGTTTACTTTTATTGCACATTAGGTGTTTGAGAGAATGTTCCCTATAGTTTTTGAGTAGTTCTCTTGACCCTTGGCCTAGGCTAAGGGGATTGAGTGATCTTGAGTCATTGGACTTCATTGAATTGGTGATCTGAGAACCCTTGGGGATCAATTTGATAACCATTGACTTTAACCTACTACTAAGTTAATTAGTAGCTAGGTTGGGACTTATGGATTGATATTGATCAAGCCATTTGACGTACTCCAAGCCTAGGAGTAAATATTACCTACTTAAGACTTTACTGAGTAGACCTAATGAGCTCGGTTCCTCATAGTTATCAATATTTGGTTTGTTGAAAAGGATGATGATCTGAATTACCTATGTCTTAGCCAAGAGTTTTTTACCTTACTTTCTTTGATTACTTGATTGATTTACTTTTCTTGCCCCTCTTATAAATCAAACCCCTTGTCCTTCATAGCCAATAATTGACCACTTCATTGCAATTCCTCGTGAGACAACTCGGAGTCTAAGTACTTCGGTTAATTTTTGTTGGGGTTTGTACTTGTGACAAAACTAAAAATTAAATTTGATGAGAGAGTTGGTCTGGAGCTATGCTTACAACGAAGTAATTCTTTTCTATAAGAAGAAATTCTAGACCGACGATGATTCTCTTCTATCAGCGAGAAAAGCGAAAGGGAAAGAATGAGAAAGCTGAAGGCTCTGAGTACCAATGACAATTCAATTGTTAAGTACTTGTGGTGTTTATGTATCAGGCAAAAAGCTTGAAAACGAAACACTTAGAGTCAAGGCTAGGATCAAGTGCAAAAGCACTCCCTCAAAGCTCAAGGCTCTGAGCATCAATGATTAGAGGGTTAAGAAAAGAAACAAATGAGCTTAATGAAGTCCTCTAATTAAATGCTTGGGGTGCTATGTATCAAGTGGTAATACTTGAAAACAAAGCATTTAGAAGTCGTAGCTTTGTTATCAACTCACGGGGCAAAGCACCCAAAAGGAGAAGCTAATAAAAAATACAAAAGCTTGTTTCAAAGAAGAAATATAAGGAAAAGATTTCATAAATTGAGCTAGATAGAAGCATCAATCATTTACATTTCTTTTGTGATTGTGGCATGCATAGAAAACTAGCCAACTATGAACATTGAGTTGCTTTTCTTCTTACCTTGGATTGTCAATCTTTATTGCATGATTCTTTTCTTGCTTGGGGACAAGCAAGGTTTAAGTTTGGTGTTGTGATGACATGGCATCATGTCATGTTTTTCTATGCTTTTTCATACAAGAAATTGATGATTAGTGCTTAAATATTGAATGCTTTTATGCTTAAATGGTATATTTCTTTGATCTTTTGATTTTATAAATTTTGTAGGAAATAATAGAAAAAGAAGCAATAAAAGCACTAAAAGAAGAATCACACTCCCAAGTTGGCAAAAGAGTTGGAAACAAACTCAAAGAGGCTTCTGAGTTAAGCAAAGAGGATTTGCAACCCTGACCTCTTCACACTCCAACAAGCATAACTTGAGCTACAAAACTCCAAATGAGGTGATTTTAGTGGCATTGGAAAGTAGGAATCTAGAACTTTCTAAGCATGTATGGCACTGCATGGTAGACACTAAATCTGAGGGAGAAAACTTACCACGAAAGTGCAAAGATGAACATAGTATCAACCTGCAGTAAGGCCAGCTGACCTCTTCACGTTCCAATGAAAATAACTTAAGTTGTAGAGCTTTAAATGATGCACTCTCAAATGCATTGGAAAGTAGACATTCAGAGCTTTCCAACGATATATAATAGTATGCGGTGAACATTAAGTTTGCGCTTCAGAAGTTGGCGCTAACTTTGTCCTCCAAACAAGCGCTCACTAAGTGAACGCCACGCTCACTAATTGAGCGTTTTCGGCCTCCAAAACAGCATGACCATGTGGTGCACGAAATTGTGATCATCAACAATGGCGCCAAAGGACTTGGAGCTCTTAAACGTGAATCACACTTTGTCACAATTCCGCACAACTAACCAGCAAGTGCATTGGGTCGTCCAAGTAATACCTTACGTGAGTAAGGGTCGATCCCACGGAGACTGTCGGCTTGAAGCAAGCTATGGTCACCTTGTAAATATCAGTCAGGCGAATTCAAATGGTGATGAAGAATTGATAATTAAAAGATTAATAAAACATAAAATAAAGATAGAGATACTTATGTAATTCTTTGGTTGGAATTTCAGATAAGCGTATGAAGATGCTTTGTTCCTCCTGAACCTCTGCTTTCCTATTGCCTTCTTCCAATCATTCATACTCCCTTCCATGGCAAGCTTTATGTTGGGTATCACCGTTGTCAACGGCTACTTCCCGTCCTCTTAGTGAAAACATTCCAAATGCGCTGTCACCGCACGACTACTCATCTGTCGGTTCTCGGTCATGTCGGAATAGGATCCATTGATCCTTTTGCGTCTGTCACACGCTCAACCATCGCGAGTTTGAAGCTCGTCACAGTCATCCCTTCCTAGATCCTACTCAGAATACCACAGACAAGGTTTAGACATTCCGAATCTCAGGAATGGCCGCCAATAATTCTAGCCTATACCACGAAGGTTCCAATCTTAGATCAGAAACCCAAGAGATATGCATTCAAGCTTGTTCATGTAGAACGGAAGTGGTTGTCAGTCACACGTTCATAGGTGAAAATGATGATGAGTGTCACATAATCATCACATTCATCATGTTCTTGGGTGCGAATGAACATCTTAGAGAAGAAATAGACTTGAGTTGAATAGAAAAACAATAGTACTTTGTATTAATACATGACGAACAACAGAGCTCCACACCTTAATCTATGGTGTGTAGAAACTCCACCGTTGAAAATACAAAAGTGATAATGGTGTAAGCATGGCCGAATGGCCAGCCCCCAAGGTCTAGGGACTAAACGTCCAAAGATGATTAAAATACAATAGTAAAAGGTCCTATTTATAGAGAACTAGTAGCCTAGGGTTTACAGAAATCAGTAATTAATGCAGAAATCTTCTTCTGGGCCCACTTGGTGTGTGCTTGGACTGAACATTGAAGCTTCCATGTGTAGAGATTTTCTTGGAGTTAAACACCAGCTTTTGTGCCAGTTTGGGCGTTTAACTCCAGCTTTTGTGCCAATTTTGGAGTTAAACGCCAGAATTCTTGAGCTGACTTGGAACGCCTGTTTAGGCCATTAAATCTCGGGCAAAGTATGGACTATTATATATTGCTGGAAAGCCCAGGATGTCTAGTTTCCAACTCAATTAAGAGCGTGCCAATTGGGCTTCTGTAGCTTCAGAAAATCTACTTTGAGTGAAGGGAGGTCAGAATCCAACAGCATCTGCAGTCCTTTTTCAGCCTCTGAATCAGATTTTTACTCAGGTCCCTCAATTTCAGCCAAAAAATACCTGAAATCACAGAAAAACACACAAACTCATAGTAAAGTCCAGAATTGTGATTTTTAATTAAAAATTATTAAAAACATAATAAAAACTAACTAAAATATATTAAAAACATACTAAAAACAATGCCAAAAAGCGTATAAATTATCCGCTCATCACAACACCAAACTTAAATTGTTGCTTGTCCCCAAGAAACTGAAAATCAAATAGGATAAAAAGAAGAGAATATACAATGAATTCCAAAAACATCTATGAAGATCAGTATTAATTAGATGAGCGGGGCTTTTAGCTTTTTGCTTCTGAACAGTTTTGGCATCTCACTTTATTCCTTGAAGTTCAGAATGATTGGCATCTATGGGAACTCAGAATCCATATATTGTTATTGATTCTCCTAGTTAAGTATGTTGATTCTTGAACACAGCTACTTTATGAGTCTTGGTCGTGGCCCTAAGCACTTTGTTTTCCAGTATTACCACCGGATACATAAATGCCACAGACACATAACTGGGTGAACCTTTTCAGATTGTGACTTAGCTTTGCTAGAGTCCCCAATTAGAGGTGTCCAGGGTTCTTAAGCACACTCTTCTTTTTGCTTTGGCTCTCGACTTTAACCGCTCAGTCTCAAGTTTTCACTTGACACCTTCACACCACAAGCACATGGTTAGGGACAGCTTCGTTTAGCCGCTTAGGCCAGGATTTTATTCCTGTGGGCCCTCCTATCCACTGATGCTCAAAGCCTTGGATCCTTTTTATCACCCTTGCCTTTTGGTTTAAAGGGGTATTGGCCTTTTCTGCTTGCTTTTCTTTTCTCTTTTTTTTTTCTGCAAGCTTTTCACTGCTTTTTCTTGCTTCAAGAATCATTTTTATGATTTTTCAGATTATCAACAACATTTCTCCTTTTCCCATCATTCTTTCAAGAGCCAACAATTTTAACATTCATAAACAATCAAATTAAAAAATATGCACTGTTCAAGCATTCATTCAGAAAAACAATAGTATTGCCACCACATCAAAATAATTAAACTGTTTTAAAATTTGAAATTCATGCACTTCTTTTTCTTTTTCAGTTAAAAACATTTTTCTTTTAAGAAAGGTGATGAATTCATTTTCATAGCTTTAAGGCATAGACACTAAGACACTAATGATCTTGTAATAAAGACACAAACATAAATAAACATAAAGCACAATTTTCGAAAAATAGAAAATAAAGAACAAGGAAATTAAAGAACGGGTCCACCTTAGTGATGGCGGCTTGTTCTTCCTCTTGAAGATCTTATGGAGTGCTTGAGCTCCTCAATGTTTCTTCCTTGCCTTTGTTGCTCCTCTCTCATGGTTCTTTGGTCTTCTCTAATTTCATGGAGGAGGATGGAGTGCTCTTGGTGCTCCACCCTTAGTTGTCCCATGTTGGAACTTAATTCTCCTAGGGAAGTGTTGATTTGCTCCCAATAGTTTTGTGGAGAAAAATGCATCCCTTGAGGCATCTCAGGGATTTCATGATGAGGAAATTCCTCATGCTCTTGTCCATGAGTGGGATCTCTTGTTTACTCCATCCTTTCCTTAGTGATGGGCTTTTCCTCATCAATGAGGATATCTTCCTCTATGTCAATTCCAGCTGAATTGCAGAGGTGACAAATGAGATGAGGAAAGGCTAACCTTGCCATAGTAGAGGACTTGTCCGCCACCTTGTAGAGTTCTTGGGATATAACCTCATGAACTTCTACTTCCTCTCTAATCATGATGCTATGAATCTTGATAGCCCGGTCTATAGTAACTTCAGACCGGTTGCTAGTGGGAATGATTGAGCATTGGATGAACTCCAACCATCCCCTAGCCACGGGCTTGAGGTCATGCCTTCTTAGTTGAACCGGCTTCCCTCTTGAATCTCTCTTCCATTGAACGCCCTCTTCACATATGTCCATGAGGACTTGGTCCAACCTTTGATCAAAGTTGACCCTTCTAGTGTATGGGTGGTGCATCTCCTTGCATCATGGGCAAGTTGAATGCCAACCTTACATTTTCCGGACTAAAGTCTAAGTATTTCCCTCGGACCATTGTAAGCCAATTCTTAGGGTCTGGGTTCACGCTTTGATCATGGTTCTTGGTGATCCATGCATTGGCATAGAACTCTTGAACCATTAAGATTCTGACTTGTTGAATGGGGCTGGTGAGAACTTCCCAACCTCTTCGAATCTCATGTCGGATCTCAGGATATTCGCCCTTTTAAAAAAGGGACCTCGGGGATCACCTTCTTCTTGGCCACAACTTCATAGAAGTGGTCTTGATGCACCCTTGAGAGGAATCTCTCCATCTCCCATGACTCGGAGGTGGAAGCTTTTGCCTTCCCTTTCCTCTTTCTAGAGGTTTCTCCGGTCTTTGGTGCCATTAATGGTTATGGAAAAACAAAAAAAGCTTTAGCTTTTACCACACCAAACTTAGAAGGTTGCTCGTTGTTGCACGAAGTTGTGATCTCAGGCAACGGCGCCAGAAACTATGTACGCACGTCTTGATAAATCGTTTTTCATTCACAACTTCGATACAACTAACCAGCAAGTGCACTGGGTCATCCAAGTAATAAACCTTACGTGAGTAAGGGTCGATCCCACGGAGATTGTTGGTTTGAAGCAAGCTTTGGTCACCTTGTAAATCTCAATCAGGCGGATATCAAAGGTTATGGAGTTTTCAAAATTAATAATAAATAGACAGAAGATAAAGATAGAAATACTTATGTATATCATTGGTGAGAATTTTAGATAAGTGTATCGAGATGCGTTCGTTCCTCTGAGCTTCTGCTTTCCTGCTGTCTTCATCCAATCAATCTTACTCCTTTTCATGGCTGGCTTTATGTAAGGGCATCACCGTTGTCAATGGCTAGATCCCATCTTCTTGTGAAAATGGTCCAAATGCTCTGTCACAGCACGGCTAATCATCTGAGGTTCTCGATCATGCTGGAATAGGATTCACCCTCCTTTTGCGTCTGTCACTACGCCCAGCACTCGCGAGTTTGAAGCTCGTCACAGTCATTCAATCCCTGAATCCTACTCAGAATACCACAGACAAGGTTTAGACTTTCCGGATTCTCATGAATGCCGCCATCAATCTAGCTTACACCATGAAGATTCTGATTAAGAGATCTAAGAGATACTCATTCAATCTAAGGTAGAACGGAAGTGGTTGTCAGGCACGCGTTCATAGGGAATGATGATGATTGTCACGTTCATCACATTCATGTTGAAGTGCGAATGAATATCTTAAAAGCGGAATAAGTTGAATTGAATAGAAAATAGTAGTACTTTTCATTAATTCTTGAGGAACAGCAGAGCTCCACACCTTAATCTATGGAGTGCAGAAACTCTACCGTTGAAAAATACATAAGTG
>NC_029794.2:67734926-67738624 GCF_000816755.2 Arachis ipaensis
GGTGACTTGTTTCTGGCGTTTAACTCCAGACAGCAGCGTAGAACTGGCGTTCAACGCCCTTTTACGTCATACGGTCAAAGTAGGGACTATTATACATTTCTGGAAAGCCCTAGATGTATACTTTCCAACGCAATTGGAAGCGCGCCATTTTGAGTTCTATAGCTCCAGAAAATCCACTTTGAGTGCAGGGAGGTCTAAATCCAACAGCATCAGCAGTCCTTCTTCAACCTCTGAATCTGATTTTTGCTCAAGTCCCTCAATTTCAGCCAGAAAATACCTGAAATCATAGAAAAACACACAAACTCATAGTAAAGTCCAGAAATGTGAATTTAACATAAAAACTAATGAAAACATCCCTAAAAGTAACTAGATCATACTAAAATCATACTAAAAACAATGCTAAAAAGCGTATAAATTATCCGCTCATCACAACACCAAACTTAAATTGTTGCTTGTCCCCAAGCAACTGAAAATCAAATAGGATAAAAAGAAGAGAATATACTATAAATTCCAAACTATCAATGAATCATGGCTCCAATTAGATGAGTGGGACTTGTAGCTTTTTTCCTCTTGAATAGTTTTGGCATCTCACTTTATCCATTGAAGTTCAGAATGATTGGCATCTATAGGAACTCAGAGTTCAGACAGTGTTATTGATTCTCCTAGTTCAGTATGATGATTCTTGAACACAGCTATTTTATGAGTCTTGGCCGTGGCCCTAAGCACTTTGTTTTCCAGTATTACCACCGGATACATAAATGCCACAGACACATAATTGGGTGAACCTTTTCAGATTGTGACTCAGCTTTGCTAAAGTCCCCAATTAGAGGTGTCCAGGGTTCTTAAGCACACTCTTCTTTTGCTTTGGACCTTGACTTTAACCGCTCAGTCTCAAGTTTTCACTTGACACCTTCACGCCACAAGCACATAGTTAGGGACAGCTTGGTTTAGCCGCTTAGGCCAGGATTTTATTCCTTTAGGCCCTCCTATCCACTGATGCTCAAAGCCTTGGGATTCTTTTTATTACCCTTGCCTTTTGGTTTTAAGGGTTATTGGCTTTTTGCTCTTGCCTCTTGGTTTTAAGAGCTTTTGGCTTTTTCTGCTTGCTTTTTCTCTCTTTTTTTGTTTTTTATTTTTTTTTCGCCTATATTTTTTTTTTCTTTTTTTTTTCTGCAAGCTTTGTTCTTTGCTGCTTTTTGTTGCTTCAAGTATCATTTTTATGATTTTTCAGATATTCAAATAACATGTCTCCTTATCATCACTCTTTCAAGAGCCAACATATTTAACATTCTTAAACAACAACTTCAAAATTCATATGCACTGTTCAAGCATTCATTCAGAAAACAAGAAGCATTGTCACCACATCAATATAATTAAACTAAGTTTAAGGATAAATTCGAAACTCATGTACTTCTTGTTCTTTTGAATTAAAATAGTTTTCATTTAAGAGAGGTAATGGATTCATAGGACATTCATAACTTTAAGACATAGTTACTAACTACTAATGATCATGTAATAAGACACAAACATAGATAAGCACTTAACATAGAAAACGAAAAACAGAGAATGTAAGAACAAGGAATGAGTCCACCTTAGTGATGGTGGTGTTTCCTTCTTGAGGAACCAATGATGTCCTTGAGCTCTTCTATATCTCTTCCTTGTCTTTGTTGCTCCTCCCTCATTGATTTTTGATCTTCTCTAATTTCATGAAGGATGATGGAGTGCTCTTGATGTTTCACCCTTAATTGTCCCATGTTGGAACTTAGTTCTCCTAGGGAGGTGTTGATTTGCTCCCAATAGTTTTGTGGAGGAAAATGCATTTGAGGCATTTCCGGGATCTCATGGTGATGAGCTTCATGCGTCTCTTGAGATCCATGAATGGGCTCTCTTGCTTGCTCCATCCTTTTCTTAGTGATGGGCTTTTCTTCCTCGATGGGAATGTCTCCTTCTATGGAAGCTCCAGCTGAGTAACATAGATGGCAAATAAGATGAGGAAAAGCTAGCCTTGCCCCAGGAGAGGGCTTTTCGGCTATTTTGTAGAGTTCAAGGGAGATGACTTCATGAACTTCTACTTCCTCTCCAATCATGATGCTATGGATCATGATGGCCCGATCCACAGTAACTTCAGATCGGTTGCTAGTGGGGATGATGGAGCGTTGGATGAACTCCAACCATCCTCTAGCCACAGGCTTGAGGTCTAGTCTTCTTAATTGAACCGGCTTGCCTTCGGAGTCAATCATCCATTGAGCTCCTTCCACACATATGTCCATGAGGACATGCTCCAACCTTTGATTAAAGTTGACCCTTCTAGTGTAGGGGCATGCATCTCCTTGCATCATAGGCAAGTTGAACGCCAACCTTACATTCTCCAGACTAAAATCTAAGTATTTCCCCCGAACCATTGTAATATAATTCTTTGGATTCAGGTTCTTACTTTGATCATGGTTCCTAGTGATCCATGCATTGGCATAGAACTCTTGAACCGAAATAGATGAGAGGGAGAGAGATGTGTTTCGGCCAAGAAGGGGAAGAGAGGGTTGTGTTGTGTGAAAATGAGGAGGAATGGAGGGCTATATATAGGGAAGGGAGGGGGTAAGGTTTCGGCCATATAGGGTGGGTTTGGGTGGGAAATTGATTTTGAATTTTGAAGGTAGGTGGTTGATGAGCGGATAATTTATACGCTTTTTGGCATTGTTTTTAGTATGTTTTTAGTAGGATCTAGTTACTTTTAGGGATGTTTTCATTAGTTTTTATGTTAAATTCACATTTCTGGACTTTACTATGAGTTTGTGTGTTTTTCTATGATTTCAGGTATTTTCTGGCTGAAATTGAGGGACTTGAGCAGAAATCAGATTCAGAGGTTGAAGAAGGACTGCTGAGGCTGTTGGATTCTGACCTCCCTGCACTCAAAGTAAATTTTCTGGAGCTACAGAACTCGAAATGGCGCGCTTCCAATTGCGTTAGAAAGTAGACATCCAGGGCTTTCCAGCAATATATAATAGTCCATACTTTGGCCAAGAATAGACGATGTAAACTGGCGTTCAACGCCAGCTTTCTACCCAAATCTGGCGTCCAGCGCCAGAAAAGGATCCAAAACCAGAGTTGAACGCCCAAACTGGCACAGAAACTGGCGTTCAACTCCACAAATGGCCTCTGCACGTGCAACACTCAGGCTCAGCCCAAACACACACCAAGTGGGCCCCGGAAGTGGATTTATTCATCAATTACTTACTCATGTAAACCCTAGTGACTAGTTTATTATAAATAGGACCTCTTACTATTGTATTAGAAGTCTTGGAGACCATCTTTGGATTACCTTATGATCCTTTGATCACGTTTTAGGGGGCTGGCCATCTCGGCCATGCCTGGACCTTCACTTATGTATTTTCAACGGTAGAGTTTCTACACTCCATAGATTAAGGTGTGGAGCTCTGCTGTTCCTCAAAGATTAATGTAAAGTACTACTGTTTTCAATTCAATTCTTCTTATTTTGCTTCTAAGATATCCATTCGCACCCAAGAACGTGATGAAGGTGATGATTATGTGTGACGCTCATCACCCTTCTCCCTTATGAACGCGTGACTGACAAACACTTCTGTTCTACATGAATTAAGCTAGAATGAGTATCTCTTAGATCTCCTAACCAGAATCTTCGTGGCGTAAGCTAGAATGATGGCGGCATTCAAGAGAATCCGAAA
>NC_029794.2:67738699-67739847 GCF_000816755.2 Arachis ipaensis
AGAGCCCACTGTCAAGCTATTGACATTAAAGAAGTGCTTGTTGGGAGGCAACCCAATGTTTATCTAATTCTTATTTTTATTGTTTTTCATGTTTTCTTAGGGTCATGATCATGCGGAGTCACAAAATAAATAGAAAAATCGAAAACGGAATCAAAAACAGAAGAAGAAAAATCACACCCTGGAGGAGCATCTGTCTGGCGTTCAGCGCCAGAACAGAGCATGGTTCTGGCGCTGAACGCCCAAAATGGGCAGCTTCTGGGCGCTGAACGCCAGAACAGGCATGGTTCTGGCGTTCAACGCCAGAAATGGCACACAGATGGGCGTTGAACGCCCAAAATGGCCACCAACCTGGCGCTGAACGCCCAGAGTTGGGTACAAAGGCATTTTTACATGCCTAAATGGTGCAGGGATGTAAATGCCTTGACACCTCAGGATCTGTGGACCCCACAGGATCATCTCAGGATCTGTGGACCCCACAGGATCCACTCAGGATCTGTGGACCCTACAGGATCCCCACATACCTCCACTCACCTCTTCTCACCACTCTCTTTCACACAACCCCATAAACACTCTTCCCCAAAAACCCTTCACCAATTACCTCAAACTCTCTTCCCCATCACCTCTTCACCACTCACATCCATCCACTCTTCCCCATAAACCTATCTCATAAACTCCACCTACCTTCAAAATTTAAAACCAATTTCCCACCCAAAACCACCCATATGGCCGAACCAATACCCCCCCCTCCCTACCCTATATAAAGCCCTCCATTCTTCATCAACTTCACACAACACACCCCTCTACACTCCTCTTGGCCGAAACCACATCTCCCTCTCCATAATTCTTCTTCTTCTTCTTCTATTCTTTTGTTTATTGCTCGAGGGCGAGCAATATTCTAAGTTTGGTGTGGTAAAAGCATAGCTTTTTTGTTTTTCCATTACCATTGATGGCACCTAAGACCGGAGAATCCTCTAGAAGAGAGAAAGGGAAGATAAATGCTTTCACATCCGAGTCATGGGAGATGGAAAGGTTCATCTCCAAAGCCCATCAAGACCACTTCTATGATGTTGTGGCCAAGAAGAAGGTGATCCCTGAGGTCCCTTTTAAACTCAAAAGAAATGAGTATCCGGAGATCCGACATGAAATTC
>NC_029794.2:67739908-67758813 GCF_000816755.2 Arachis ipaensis
ATAGCCGTGCCGTGACAGGGTGCGTGAGCATATTATTCACTGAGAGGAGGGGATGTAGCCACTGACAACGGTGATGCCCTTGCATAAAGCCAGCCATGGAAAGGAGTAAGACTGATTGGATGAAGATAGCAGGAAAGCAGGGGTTCAGAGGAATGAAAAGCATCTCCATTCGCTTATCTGAAATTCCTACCAATGAATTACATAAGTCTTTCTATCCTTATTTTATTATATTAAATTTGAAAACACCATTATCAATTTATATCTGCCTAACTGAGATTTGCAAGGTGACCATAGCTTGCTTCATACCAACAATCTCCGTGGGATTCGACCCTTACTCACGTAAGGTATTACTTGGACGACCCAGTGCACTTGCTGGTTAGTTGTATCGAAGTTGTGACAATCATGAATTAAGATCAGAGCACCAAGTTTTTGGAGCCATTACCAGGGATTGTTCGAGCCTGGACATCACAATTTCGTGCATCAGTGGTGTTTATGAGGTAGGTTTATGGGGAAGAGTGGATGGATGTGAGTGGTGAAGTGGTGATAGGGAAGAGAGATTGAGGTGATTAGTGAAGAGTTTTGGGATGAGTGTTTATGGGATTGTGTGAAAGAGGGGTGAGAAGAAGTGAGTGGAGGTAGGTAGAGATCCTGTGGGGTCCACAGATCCTGAGGTGATCCTGTGGGGTCTACAGATCCTGAGGTGTTCAAGGATTTACAACCTTGCACCAAATTAGGCATGCAAAATGCCTTTGCACACAACTCTGGGCGTTCAGCGCCAGATTGGTGCTTGTTCTGGGCGTTGAACGCCAGAACCATGCAATTCAGTGCCAGCTCTTCTCCAGGGTGCAATTCTGGCGTTCAAACACCCAGATGCTGCCCATTTTGGGCGTTCAGCACCAGAACCATGCTCTGTTCTGGCATTGAACGCCAGCCAGATGCTTCTTACTGGCGTTTAAACGCCAGTAAGGCCTTCCTCCAGGGTGTGATTTTTCTTCTGCTGTTTTTGATTCCGTTTTTCAATTTTTATATTTATTTTGTGACTCCACATGATCATTAACCTAATAAAACATGAAAGAACAAGAAAAATAGAATTAGATAAATAAAAATTGGGTTTCCTCCCAATAAGTGCTTCTTTAATGTCAATAGCTTGACAGTGGGCTCTCATGTAGCCTCACAGATGTTCAGAGCATTATTGAGACTCCCCAACACCAAACTTAGAGTTTGGATATGGGAGTTCAACACCAAACTTAGAGTTTAGTTGTGGCCTCCCAACACCAAACTTAGAGTTTGACTGTGGGGGCTCTGGTTGACTCTGTTTTGAGAGAAGCTTTTTATGCTTCCTCTCCATGTTTACAGAAGGATAACCTTAAGTTGTAAACACAAGGGAGTCCCCATTCAATTGAAGGACTAATTCACTTCTGTCAACATCAATCACAGCTCTTGCTGTGGCTAGGAAGGGTCTTCCAAGGATGATGAATTCATCCTCATCCTTTCCAGAATCTAGGACTATGAAATCAGCAGGGATGTAAAGGCCTTCAACCTTTACTAACACGTCCTCTACTTGTCCATAAGCCTGTTTTCTTGAATTGTCTGCCATCTCTAATGAGATTTTAGCAGCTTGTACCCCATAGATTCCCAGTTTCTATATTACAGAGAGGGGCATGAGGTTTATCCCTGAACCAAGGTCACACAGAGCCTTTTCAAAGATCATGTTGCCTATGGTACAAGGTATTACGAACTTTCCAGGATCCTGTTTCTTCTGAGACAATCTCAGTTGATCCAGATCACTTAGTTCATTGGTGAACAAGGGAGGTTCATCTTCCCAAGTCTCAATACCAAATAATTTGGCATTCAGCTTCATGATTGCACCAAGAAACTTGGCAGTTTGCTCTTCAGTAACATCTTCATTCTCTTCAGAAGAGAAATACTCATCAGAGCTCATGAATGGCATAAGGAGGTTCAATGGAATCTCTATGGTCTCTAGATGAGTCTCAGATTCTCTTGGTTCCTCAGAGGGAAACTCCTTATTGATCACTGGACGTCCCAGGAGGTCTTCCTCACTGGGATTCACGTCCTCAACCTCCCTTACAGGTTCGGCCATGGTGGTTATGTCAATGGCCTTGCACTCTCCTTTTGGATTTTCTTCTATATTGCTTGGGAGAGTACTAGGAGGGATTTTAGTGATCCTTTTACTCAGCTGGCCCACTTGTGCTTCCAAATTTCTAATGGAGGATCTTATTTCATTCATGAATCTCACAGTGGCCTTAGATAGATCAGAGACTAAATTTGCTAAGCTAGATGGATTCTACTCAGAATTCTCTGTCTGTTGCTGAGTGGATGATGGAAAAGGTTTACTATTGTTAAACCTATTTCTTCCACCATTATTAAAGCCTTGTTGAGGCTTTTGTTGATCCTTCCATGAGAGATTTGGGTGATTTCTCCATGAGGGGTTATAGGTGTTTCCATAAGGTTCACCTAAGTAATTTACCTCTGCTATTGCAGGGTTTTCAGGATCATAGGCTTCTTCTTCAGAAGCTGCCTCTTGAGTACTGCTGGATGCAGCTTGCATTCCATTCAGACTCTGAGAAATCATATTGACTTGCTGAGTCAATATTTTATTCTGAGCCAATATAGCATTCAAAGTATCAATTTTAAGAACTCCCTTCTTCATAGGCGTCCCATTATTCACAGGATTCCTTTCAGAAGCGTACATGAACTGGTTGTTGGCAACCATGTCAATGAGTTCTTGAGCTTCTGCAGGCATTTTCTTTAAGTGAATGGATCCATCTGCAGAGGTATCCAATGATATTTTAGCTAATTCAGACAGACCATCATAGAATATGTCCAGGATGGTCCATTCTGAAAGCATGTCAGAAGGACACTTTTTGGTCAGTCCTTTGTATCTCTCCCAAGCTTCATAGAGGGATTCACCTTCTTTCTGTCTGAAAGTCTGAACATTCACTCTAAGCTTACTCAGCTTTTGAGGAGGAAAGAACTTGGCTAAGAAAGCCTTGACCAGCTTATCCCAAGAGTTCAGGCTATCCTTAGGTTGAGAGTACAACCATACTCTAGCTCTGTCTCTTACAGCAAAAGGGAAAATCATGAGCCTGTAGACTTCAGGATCTACTCCATTAGTCTTAACAGTATCACATATCTACAAGAATTCAGTTAAGCACTGAAAAGGATCTTCAGATGGAAGTCCACGAAACTTGCAGTTCTGCTGCATCAAAGGAACTAATTGAGGTTTCAGCTCAAAATTGTTTGCTCCAATGGCAGGAATGGAGATGCTTCTTCCATGTAAATTGGAATTAGGTGCAGTAAAGTCACCAAGCATTCTCCTTGCGTTATTATTATTTTCGCCTGCCATCTCCTCTTCCTGTTCGAAAGTTTCTGAAAGGTGCTTGCTGGATTGTTGTAATTTAGCTTCTCTTAGTTTCCTCTTCAGAGTCCTTTCAGGTTCTGGATCTGCTTCAACAAGAATGTTCTTGTCTTTGCTCCTGCTCATATGAAAAAGAGAGACAGAAAAATAATAATAATAATAGGGATCCTTTTTACCACAGTATAGAGGTCCCTGTGTGAATAGAAGAAAAGAAGAAGAGAAAATCTGAACTCAGAGAGAGAGAGGGGGTTCGGATTTTTGGTGAGTGAGGAAGAGATGTTAGTAAATAAATAAACAAATAGAAGAAGATGAGAGGGGGAAGTGAATTTTCGAAAATAATTTTTGAAAAAGAGTTAGTGATTTTTTTGAAATTTTAAAATCAAAAGTTAAAATAATTAGTTAATTAAAAAGAAATTTTGAAAAAGAGGGAAGATATTTTCAAAAATTAGAGAGAGAGAGTTAGTTAGGTAGTTTTGAAAAAGATAAGAAACAAACAAAAAGTTAGTTAGTTAGTTGAAACAAATTTGAAATTCAATTTTGAAGAGGTAAGAGGATAAGAAGTTAGAAAGGATATTTTAAAATCAAATTTTGAAAAAGATAAGATAAAGAGATATTTTTTAAAAGATATGATTGAAATTAGTTTTGAAAAAGATTTAATTTTTAAAATCACAATTCATGACTTGATTCACAAGAAATCACAAGATAAGATTCTAGAACTCAAAATTTGAATCTTTCTTAACAAGTAAGTAACAAACTTGAAATTTTTGAATCAAAACATTAATTGATGATGTTATTTTCGAAAATTATGAGATAAAATAAAAAAAGATTTTTGAAAAATATTTTTATAATTTTCGAAAATAAATAAGAAAAATGAAAAATATTTGATTTTTGAAAAAGATTTTGAAAAAGATAAGATTTTTAAATTGAAAATTTGATTTGACTCATAAAAACAACTAGATTTTAAAAAATTTTGAAAAAGTCAACTCAAATTTTCGAAATTTATGAGTGAAAAAGGGAAAGATATTTTTTTTTATTTTTGAATTTTTAATGATGAGAGGGAAAAACATGAAAAAGACTCAATGCATGAAAATTTTGGATCAAAACAATGCATGCATGCAAGAATGCTATGAATGTCAAGATGAACACGAAGAACACTTTGAAGATTATGATGAACATCAAGAACATATTTTTGAAAAAATTTTTAATGCAAAGAAAACATGCAAGACACCAAACTTAGAAATTTTTCATGTATAGACTCTATGGATGCAAGAATGCATATGAAAGACAAGAAAAGACACAAAACAAGAAAACATCAAGATCAAACAAGAAGACTTACCAAGAACAACGTGAAGATCATGAAGAACACTATGAATGCATGATTTTTCGAAAAATGTAAGATGAATATGCAATTGACACCAAACTTTCAACTTGACTAAAGACTCAAACAAGAAATACAAAATATTTTTTTGATTTTTATGATTTTATGATTTTTTTTTGTATTTTCTTTTAATTTTTTCGAAAATCATTTTGAAAAAGAAAAATAAGGATTCCAAAATTTTTAATATGAATTCCAGGAATCTTATGCTCTTTAGTCTAATTGAAAAATTTTTGAAAATAAAACAAAAAGAAAATTACCAAATCTGAGCAACAAGATGAACCGTCAGTTGTCCAAACTCGAACAATCCCCGGCAACGGCGCCAAAAACTTGGTGCACGAAATTGTGATCCCAGGCAACGGCGCCAGAAACTCTGTACGCACGTCTTAATAAATCGTTTTTCATTCACAACTTCGATACAACTAACCAGCAAGTGCACTGGGTCGTCCAAGTAATAAACCTTACGTGAGTAAGGGTCGATCCCACGAAGATTGTTGGTTTGAAGCAAGCTATGGTCACCTTGTAAATCTCAGTCAGGCGGATATCAAAGGTTATGGAGTTTTCAAAATTAATAATAAATAGACAGAAGATAAAGATAGAAATACTTATGTATATCATTGGTGATAATTTCAGATAAGTGTATGGAGATGCGTTCGTTCCTCTGAGCTTCTGCTTTCCTGCTGTCTTCATCCAATCAATCTTACTCCTTTCCATGGCTGGCTTTATGTAAGGGCATCACCGTTGTCAATGGCTACATCACATCCTCTTGTGAAAATAGTCCAAATGCTCTGTCACAGCACGGCTAATCATCTGAGGTTCTCGATCATGTTGGAATAGGATTCACCCTCCTTTTGCGTCTGTCACTACGCCCAGCACTCGCGAGTTTGAAGCTCGTCACAGTCATTCAATCCCTGAATCCTACTCGGAATACCACAGACAAGGTTTAGACTTTCCGGATTCTCATGAATGCCGCCATCAATCTAGCTTACACCATGAAGATTCTGATTAAGAGATCTAAGAGATACTCATTCAATCTAAGGTAGAACGGAAGTGGTTGTCAGGCACGTATTCATAGGGAATGATGATGATTGTCACGTTCATCACATTCATGTTGAAGTGCGAATGAATATCTTAGAAGCGGAATAAGTTGAATTGAATAGAAAACAGTAGTACTTTACATTAATTCTTGAGGAACAGCAGAGCTCCACACCTTAATCTATGGAGTGCAGAAACTCTACCGTTGAAAAATACATAAGTGAAAGGTTCAGGCATGGCTGAGAGGCCAGCCCCCAAAACGTGATCAATAGTCTCCTAAGATGAATAATAGATTAAAACTGAGACCAAAGATGAAAATACAATAGTAAAAAGTTCTATTTATACTAAACTAGTTACTAGGGTTTACAGAAGTAAGTAATTGATGCATAAATCCACTTCTGGGGCCCACTTGGTGTGTGCTTGGGCTGAGCTTGAATGTTACACGTGCAGAGGCTCTTTCTGGAGTTGAACGCCAGGTTGTAACATATTTCTGGCGTTCAACTCTGGTTTGTGACTTGTTTCTGGCGTTTAACTCCAGACAGCAGCATAGAACTGGCGTTCAACGCCCTTTTACGTTGTCTAAAATTGGCCAAAGTATGGACTATTATACATTTCTGGAAAGCCCTGGATGTCTACTTTCCAACACAATTGGAAGCGCGCAAGTTTGAGTTCTGTAGCTCCAGAAAATCCACTTTGCGTGCAGGGAGGTCAGAATCCAACAGCATCAGCAGAAAATACCTGCAATCACAGAAAAACACACAAACTCATAATAAAGTCCAGAAATGTGAATTTAACATAAAAACTAATGAAAACATCCCTAAAAGTAACTAGATCCTACTAAAATCATACTAAAAACAATGCCAAAAAGCGTATAAATTATCCGCTCATCACTCGTCCTCGAGCAAAAGAAGAAAGAAGAGAGTAGAAGAAGAAGAAATAGAGGAGATAGAGGGGGCTTTGTGTTTCGGCCAAAGGGGAGAAGTAGTGTTTAGGTTGTGTGAAAATGAAGGAGTGAAGATGGGTTTATATAGGAGTGGAGAGGGGGGTATGGTTCGGCCATTATGGGTGGGTTTGGGTGGGAAAGTGGTTTGAATTTGAATGGTGGGTTAGGTGGGGTTTTATGAAGGATGGATGTGAGTGGTGAAGAGAATGGTGGGATTTGATAGGTGAGGGGTTTTTTTTGGGGAAGAGGTATTGAGGTGATTGATGAATGGCTGAAGATGAGAGAGAGAGGTGGGGTAGGTGGGGATCCTGTGGGGTCCACAGATCCTGAGGTGTCAAGGATTTCTCATCCCTGCACCAAGTGGTATGCAAAACTGCCCTTTGCTGCCAATCCTGGCGTTAAACGCCAGGCTACTGCCCATTTCTGGCGTTTAACGCCAGCTTCTTGCCTATTCCTAGCGTTAAACGTCAGTAAGTTTCTCCTCCAGGGTGTTCTATTTTTCATTCTATTTTTTCTTCTGTTTTTACTTTTTCAATTATTTTTGTGACTTCACATAATCATCAACCTACAGAAAGCATAAAATAACAAATAGAAAATAGAAATTTAACATAGATAAGTAAAAATTGGGTTGCCTCCCAACAAGCACTTCTTTAATGTCAATAGCTTGACAGTGGCTCTCATGGAGCCTCACAGATGTTCAGAGCAATGTTGGAACCTCCAACACCAAACTTAGAGTTTGAATGTGGGGGTTCAACACCAAACTTAAAGTTTGGTTGTGGCCTCCCAACACCAAACTTAGAGTTTGACTGTGGGGGCTCTGTTTGACTCTGTATTGAGAGAAGTTCTTCATGCTTCCTCTCCATGGTGACAGAGGGAGATCCTTGAGCTTTAAACACAAGGGAGTCTCCATTCACTTGAATGATCAATTCTCCTCTATCAACATCAATCACAGTGTTTGTTGTGGCTAGGAAGGGTCTGCCAAGGATGCTCATCCATACACTTCCCAGTCTCTAGGATTATGAAGTCAGCAGGGATGTAGTGGCCTTCAACCTTTACCAAGACATCCTCTTAATGGAGGACTTTGTTTCAGTCATGAAACTTTGAGTGATTTTGATTAGATCAGAGACAATCGTTGATAAGTCAGAGTGGCTTTGCTTAGAATTCTCTGTCTGTTGCTGAGAAGATGATGGAAAAGGCTTGCTATTACTAAACTTGTTTCTTCCACCATTATTGTTGTTGAAACCTTGTTGAGGTCTCTGTTGATCCTTCCATGAGAGATTTGGATGATTTCTCCATGAAGGGTTATAGGTGTTTCCATAGGGTTCTCCCATGTAATTCACCTCTTCCATTGCTGGGTTCTCAGGATCATAAGCTTCTTCTTCAAAGGAAGCTCCCTTAGTACTGCCTGTTGCTGCTTGCATTCCAGATAGACTCTGAGAAATCATATTGACTTTTTGGGTCAATATTTTATTCTGAGCCAATATGGCATTCAGAGTATCAATCTCAAGAACTCCTTTCTTCTGAGTTATTCTATTATTCACAGGATTCCTTTCAGAAGTGTACATGAATTGGTTATTTGCAACCATTTTAATGAGTTCTTGAGCTTCTGTAGGCGTCTTCTTCAGATAAAGAGATCCTCCAGCAGAGCTATCCAATGACATCTTGGATAGTTCAGACAGACCATCATAGAAAATACCTATGATGCTCCATTTAGAAAGCATGTCAGAAGGACATCTTCTGATCAATTGCTTGTATCTTTCCCAAGCTTCATAGAGGGATTCACCTTCCTTCTGTCTGAAGGTTTAGACTTCCACTCTAAGCTTGCTCAATTTTTGAGGTGGAAAGAACTTTGCCAAGAAGGCATTGACTAGCTTTTCCCAAGAGTTCAGGCTTTCTTTAGGTTGTGAATCCAACCATGTCCTAGCTCTGTCTCTTACAGCGAAAGGAAAAAGCATAAGTCTGTAGACTTTAGGGTCAACCCCATTGGTCTTAACAGTGTCACAGATTTGCAAGAATTCAGCTAAGAACTGATGAGGATCTTCCAATGGAAGTCCATGAAACTTGCAATTCTGTTGCATTAGAGAAACTAATTGAGGCTTATGCTCAAAGTTGTTTGCTCCAATGGAAGGGATTGAGATGCTTCTTGACACAAAAATTGTTGTGGGTAAGGAATTTCACAAAATATTTGCATTGCATGTATAGATCCAACCCAACAAACAACTCTCGTATCAAATTAAATTTTTAGGTTGTCACAAAGAACAATCCCCAAATAAGAAATAACCGGAGTATTTAGACTCCAGGTCGTCTCACGAGGAATTGCAATGAAGTGAATGATTATTGGCTATGAGGGGACAAGGGGGTATTGATTTATATAGGGACAATAAAATATAAAGGGGCAAGAATTTAAATGACAAGAAGAGTAAATCATGCAAGTATTTAAAGAAGACAAGTAAGGAAGAGAGACATTCTTGGCAAGTGTTGAGATCATAGGTTTTCTATCCTAGTCATGCAATGATTAATTCATCTTATTTAGTCAACTCCAACAAATAGGGAGAAAGTCAAACAAGATTAATCAATCATACCACAATAATAACAAGAATTTATCTTATTACGTCATCCCCGAAGATAGAGGAAGGTATCATGTTATCCTCAAACTTGGAGAAAGTCTAACAAGACTAGCTAATCTCAATCCAAAAGTCCTAATCAACTCACTAATTTAATTAGCAAAAGATTAGTGTCAATGGAAACAATATTAGCTAACAACTCTAGATCACCAACATGAGTTGGGTTTTCATGACTCAAGATTGCCTAATCACTCTCTCCAAGCCAAGAATGCTCAAAATCTACACTAAAATCCAATCAAGCATTTTATCAAACACTTGGAAGGTATAAAAGGAAAGCATAGTAAAATTACAAGGAATATAAATCTACACTACTCAATTGCAAGGATTTAAACAACAATAAAGCAAATCAATCATAAAAGAACATGAATCATAAATTGCATTAAAGGAAAATGGAAGAACAAAAGTGCATCAACAACAAAGTAAGCAATTACTAAAATGAAATACAAAATTAGAGAGAAGAAGAGTAGAGGAACAAGAAATTTTAGAGGAAAAGTAAATCAAAGCATGAATTAAACCTAAATCTGGAAGAGATTAACCCAACCTAATTCTAGAGAGAAGAGGGAGCTTCTCTCTCTAGAAACTAACCTACATGATGCTACACTACCAAACAATTGCTCCCTCCCCTTGCCCAAACTTAAATTCTGCATGAAATAGCATTAGAAATGAGTTGGGTTGGGCCCAAAGTGCTTCAGAAATCGCTGGGGGCGATTTCACCTTAGTGGGCCACGGCAGAATCGGCGCGCACGCGTACATGGCGCATGCACGCCCCTGAGCGTGAAATAACATATGACAAATTTTCTTTCATTTCAAAGCCCCAGATTTTAGCTTTCCAACGCAACTAGAACCGCCTCGTTTGGACCTCTGTAGCTCAAGTTATGGTCAATTGAGTACGAAGAGGTCAGGCTTGACAGCTTTACGGTTCCTTCATTTCTTCATGAGTTCTCCCACTTTGCATGCTTTTTCTTCATTCCTTCCATCCAATACTTGCCTTATGAACCTGAAATCACTCAACAAATACATCAAGGCATCAAATGGAATTAAAGTGAATTAAAATCACCAATTGTAGGGCCTAAAAAGCATGTTTTCACATTTAAGCACAATTCAAGGGAGAATTACAAAACCATGCTATTTCATTGAATAAATGTGGGAAAAGGTGATAAAATCCCCCAAATTAAGCACAAGATAAACCACAAAATTGGGGTTTATCAAATCTCCCCACACTTAAACTAAGTATGTCCTCAGGCTAAAATCAAGAAATAAGCAAAGGGGTATCAATATTTATTCAATGCAAGCTAATTAAATGCAATCTATCTATATGCAATCTATCTACATGAATGTATCCACTTAGTCAAAATAAATCAATTCCCAAGAATACATATACAAACACAAGGGCTAAGGCAATAGCGATCACTCAACCCACAATTGAATTGAATTATTAAAAAGATTTTACAAACTTGCAAGAAAAGAGATGATCATGGGTGGAAACATGTAATTGAGAAATCGAACCCTCACCGGATGTGTATCCGCTCTAGTCACTCAAGTGTATGGGGTTGATTCACTCAATTCTCCCCTAATCATGCTTTCCAAGACTTGTTTTTCATCTAACAATCAACAATTACTTTATGCATGCATACAAATATCATGAGGACTTTCCCATAGGTTGTAATGGGGCTAGGGTCAAGGTAGGATGCATATGGTCAAGTGAGCTTGAAATTTGAATCTTTGATCAACTTAAACTTTTCACCTAACCTATGACAACCTATACAATTCTAAACAAACCTAACTACCCATTCTTCACTTTTTCACACACTCATGCATTCTCTTTTTGATCACCACCCATATGCATTGACTTTTATTGAACTTTGAACTTTGGGGCATTTTTGTCCCCTTTTTATTGTAATTCTTTATATATATATATATATATTATTTTTGTTTTTCTCATTTTTTTTATTATTTTTTTCTTTTCAACTAAAATATATACAAGAACATCAATGCATATGGTTTACACATGATTAATACATGAGCATGTACCCAATTCCCAAGATTTTCAACACAATTATAAAAACACACTTTTATCTCTACCCAATGTTCCCAACTCTCCCAAAATCAAATGATAAACACTCTCACTAGCCTATGCTAATCAAAGATCCAAATTAAGGGATATTTATTGTTTTTCACTTAGGCTTGTAATGTGCTACAATTAAGAACAAATGGGTTAAGCATAGGCTCAAAATTGGCTAACAATGGAAGATAAAAGGTAGGCTATTTGGGTAAGTGAGCTATTTGAACAATGGCCTCAATCATATAAGTGCATGTATACACAAAATAATGGACATATAGAATCAAACAAATCAAAGATTACAATCATAGGAAGAGAATAATGCACACAAGAATGAAAATAAGTGGTTATATATGATGTAACCACACAATTAGGCTCAAATCTCACATGCTTGTGTTCTTAGCTCAAAAATCATGTTCCACAAAGTATATAATCCAAGCAAGTTCTAAAAAGAATTTTTTTTTTCAATCAATTGGGGTGCCCTATAGATAAAATCCTTGGAAAATATCATGATTTTGACTAAGCTTATTATATACATATGCAAAATAAGAAAGTGCAACTAAGAATCCTAAAATGAAATCCAAAAGTATTGGGATTAGAAACTTGTTACCTAAAATGCCGAGTGGTCGGACGACCTCCCCACACTTAAAAGTTTGCACCATCCTCGGTGCACTAAAAATGAGCAAGGGAGTACGGCGACTTTCCGAGTTGCCACCTTCAGCTGATAGGTCAACTGGTTGCTGCGTGTACTTCCTTCCGCTTCTATTTTTGCTTTTGGTGCATCAGTCATGAAAAACAAAGTAAACACCGGAAGATCAGAAAATACAAAATCAAGGAAGCGTGAATTGTTGGAATGAGGTAAATCACTAGAATTGAGTGAGTGAATTGGTGTGACATTGATGAAAGATAGGTGTGTGGGTTCTAAAATTGCGCGCGGTTTAGAATACACACACACTAGTACAAAAAGTTATGTCACAACTACACAAAAGAAAACATGCATTTCAATCATTCTAGTGTGCTTGAGATACCTTAAATGACTCATAGGTTAAAACAACCCAACAAGTAGTGAAGAAGCATAAAAGCATTCAAGCAAAAATCAAGCAATTGTGAAATTGGATAATGCATGGACATTGATTGATGTGTAAGTAAATTTAGTGAACAAAATGGTATATAAAACTCACACAACAATCAATGACACATATTGAAGTTATTGCAACACCTAAGTGACATAGAGGTAAAACAAATGGATACTATGGAGCTTAGGAAAAAGAAGATAGAAGTGGAAATCAATCATATAGCAAGCATGACCCACAAAGCTTTACAGAGCTCAAAAATATGTCACTAGGTAAGCTTTCAATCCAAATTCACAATTCCTATATCTCAATGCATGAATAGGTGATGATCAGTTAGAACAAGCATCCTAGAAAAAAATGCATTGATAATGTACATTTGCCTAACAATAGATGATGAATGCATGGTGGCCAAAACATGCAATTCAAAGAGGTAAGATGCATGAAGGCAATGTAACAAGTACTTGGTATTCAAAAGTGTTAAACATGAAAATTCAAGACCAAGTAATAAATTGCAACCTAAACAAAGGAATCCAACAATGGCAATAACAAAAATGATGTTAAACTAACATCCCATTAGTAATAAGCAGCAGTAAATGGTAAACAAGATTAATAATCCAACACTTATAATGGAAAAAAAAATTAAACCAACTAACTAATTAAAAGAAATGGTGTTACATGATGCTTGGTAGTGTTGGATGATGACTGAAGGGTGGAAAGAGAAGAGAAGAAGGGAAGAAATGGAAAGAGGAGAAGAAAAGAAGGTGAATGAAACAGGGCAATCCACGCGTGCGCGTCATGTGCGCGTAAGCGTGGATTGATGAAATGGAAGCGATGCGTACGCGTGCAGTGCGCGGACGCGTGCATGGCAAAGCAGAGAGTCGACGCGGACGCGCAAGGTACGCGTTCGCGTGCCCTGGGGCACCAAGTTGGCACACTTCAGGCACAACTCTCGGGTGAATGTATGGAGGGGTGGAAAAATTCAATCCACGCGTACGCGTGCATGGCGCATCCGCATGGATGGTCAAAAATGCTTGATGCACGCGACGCGTAGAGTGCGCGCACGCGTGGGTGGTGCTCTATTTTTCAAATTTTTCTATGTTTTTGCACCAAACCAAGCATTCCAAACCTCTAAACAACTACCAAAACATCATAAAACCTTATTTAACACACCAAACTACCAAACAGACTTAATAAACCAATCAAAACATAAAATTAAACCTATTTTACCAATATGTACAAAAGAGAAAATAAAAAGATGTTACCATGGTGGGGTGTCTTCCACCTAGCACTTTTGTTTATTGTCCTTAAGTTGGACTTATGGGGAGCTCTTCATCAAGGTGGCTTGTGCTTGAATCCATCCTTGAACATCCACCAATGCTTGGACTTCCATTGTGCTTCATCATTCAATGTTAATAACTCCAAGCTTTGATGGAGTTCTTCACAAACCATAGGCTCCCAAAGTTGATCTTCCTTGTGCGATCTGGGATCCCACACTTTGTTTTCACACCCGTCCTTGAGTTGATCATGGTGGTTTCCACCGGGTGGAAAGAGAGATGAATTCTCATGGAAGTACCAAACTATCCTCCTAGACCCATCTAATTGAGCACTAGTCCAACCTTTACTCCTTGAAGCTTCAATCATAATGAGCCTAGACTTACAACGCCAACCACGAAACATCTTTCTTTTACGCTTCATCCCACAAAGCTTCCTAAGTTGACCATCCGTTTCAAGCAAGCCATATTCGAGTGGGATAATAAAGATAATAGAAATGAGTTTCATCCACTCAAATGAAGGTGTAGATGGCAACCTAGGCAAAGGTGATTCCAAGGGTCTTGACAAGGCGTATTCAATTCCCATCCTCCTTTTTCTAAGGACTTCCACCTCTCCACAAGATATCTTAATTTCAATCCTTTGTTCAACAATTTTATCTAAACATTTTCCTTTACTCAAATCACAAATGGGAGGACAAGAGAGATTTACCTCCACATTACTTTCCATCTCTTTGGGAGAAAGTTCTTCATGCTCAAAGGATTCTTCACCACTAAGACTTGATGCTTGATCTCCATCACCAAGGGAACTCAATTCTTGCTCTATCTCATTCAAGGCTTCATATGGAATATGCCTTGGAAGGTGTGCACTTTCCTCCCTAGCATCAATTTCAATCATCTTGGATGGGTTTTCTTCAACTCTATATTCCCAAGGAGGTTCCGCATCTCCTAAGTCTTCAACCACTTCTTCCTCTTGTTCAATAATCTCTACCTCATCCTCTTGTTGCATTACTTATTTTAACTCCTCTTCTTCACCTTGGAGCTTTAAGTTCACTCCCTTACTAAGCTCCTTGGTTGCTTCTCCACATTTCATAATGGAAGTGCCTTGATCGCATAGGCTTAGGCGGGATGAGACTATGTTGCCAATGGCTTCTACCATGATAGCCATTTTTGCTCTTAACTCCTCAAATTGCTTTTCATCCTCCTCGTGTTGCCTTAAGATATGAGATCCAAGATCCCTTAATTCTAGCATAGAGGCTTTATCGGGAGGTGATGGTGGAAGAGAGAGTTCATTATTTGGGGGAAAGGTGTTATAGTTGGAAGGTGGTTCTTCTTGGTAGAGTTGTGGTGGAAAGTAGAGTTCATCTTGTGGTTGAAAGTTTTCATGTATTGGAGGTGGTTCATCTTGGTAATAGTATAGAGGGGGTTGCTCTTGAAAATGTTGATGTTGGAGTGGTGGTGGTTCTATGTGTGGTTCATATGGCTCATATGATTGTTGGTAGGATAGATATGGATTAGGGTCATATGAAGATGGTTGGTAAGAAGGGGCTTGTGAGTATGGTTGAGGGTTATGTTGGGGATATGGCTCATAGACATATGGTGGTGGTTCTTGAAAGTCACAAGGTGATTCACCATAGCCATTGGATTGATATGCATCGTAGAATGGCTCTTCTTCATAGTGCATTGGTGGAGGTTGTTGCCATGAGGATTGATCATATGCATATGGCTCCTCCCACCTTTGATTGTCCCATCCTTGATACACATCCTCATTGAAGTTCCTATTTCCTACAACATAGTTGTAATCGCACTCATAGCCAAAGTGAGAATTCATAGTGAAAAGTGAAAATAAGAAATAAAAGCTAACAAGAAATAATGAAACAAAGTCCTAAAACTAGCAAAAACTAACAAGCAATTCAAAAATCAAGCTATTCACAATATTCACATATATACAATAACCAATAACATAACACCATTGCAACTCCCCGGCAACGGCGCCATTAATTTGACACAAAAATTGTTGTGGGTAAGGAATTTCACAAAATATTTGCATTGCAGGTATAGATCCAACCCAACAAACAACTCTCGTATCAAATTAAATTTTTAGGTTGTCACAAAGAACAATCCCCAAATAAGAAATAACCAGAGTATTTAGACTCCGGGTCATCTCACGAGGAATTGCAATGAAGTGAATGATTATTGGCTATGAGGGGACAAGGGGGTTTTGATTAATATAGGGACAATAAAATATAAAGGGGCAAGAATTTAAATGACAAGAAGAGTAAATAATGCAGGTATTTAAAGAAGACAAGTAAGGAAGAGAGACATTCTTCGCAAGTGTTGAGATCATAGGTTTTCTATCCTAGTGATGCAATGATTAATTCATCTTATTTAGTCAACTCCAACAAATAGGGAGAAAGTCAAACAAGATTAATCAATCATACCACAATAATAACAAGAATTTATCTTATTACGTCATCCCCGAAGATAGAGGAAGGTATCATGTTATCCTCATACTCGGAGAAAGTCTAACAAGACTAGCTAATCCCAATCCAAAAGTCCTAATCAACTCACTAATTTAATTAACAAAAGATTAGCGTCAATGAAAACAATATTAGCTAACAACTCGAGATCACCAACATGAGTTGGATTTTCATGACTCAAGATTGCCTAATCACTCTCTCCAAGCCAAGAATGCTCAAAATCTACACTAAAATCCAACCAAGCATTTTATCAAACACTTGGAAGGCATAAAAGAAAAGCATAGTAAAATTACAAGGGATATAAACCTACACTACTCAATTGCAAGGATTTAAACAACAATAAAGCAAATCAATCATAAAAGAACATGAATCATAAATTGCATTAAAGGAAAATGGAAGAACAAAAGTGCATCAACAACAAAGTAAGCAATTACTAAAATGAAATACAAAATTAGAGAGATGAAGAGTAGAGGAACAAGAAATTGTAGAGAAAAAGTAAATCAAAGCATGAATTAAACCTAAATCTAGAAGAGAATAACCCAACCTAATTCTAGAGAGAAGAGGGAGCTTCTCTCTCTAGAAACTAACCTACATGATGCTACACTACCAAACAATTGCTCCCCCCTTGCCCAAGCTTCAATCCTTCCATCCAATACTTGCCTTATGAACCTGAAATCACTCAACAAACACATCAAGGCATCGAATGGAATTAAAGTGAATTAAAATCACCAATTTTAGGGCCTAAAAAGCATGTTTTCACATTTAAGCACAATTCAAGGGAGAATTACAAAACCATGCTATTTCATTGAATAAATGTGGGAAAAGGTGATAAAATCCCCCAAATTAAGCACAAGATAAACCACAAAATTGGGGTTTATCACTTCTCCCATAGAAGTCGGGAGTAGGTGCAGTAAAGTTACCAAGCAGCTTCCTTGCATTGTTGGCATTGTTGTTTTCGGTTGCCATGGTTTCTTCTTCCTTGAAAAGCTCTGTTAGGCCCTCTAAAGAGAATTGTTCTTTAGCTTCTCTTAGCTTTCCCTTCAAGGTCCTTTCAGGTTCAGGATCAGCTTGAACAAGTATGCCTTTATCTTTGTTCCTGCTCGTATGAAAGAGAAGAGAACAAGAAAGTAGGAAATCCTCTATGAAACAGTATAGAGATTCCTTGAGGTATCAGAGGAAAAGAAGAATAGAAGGAGGAGGTAGATAGAAGAGAATTCGAACATATAAAGAACGAGGGAGTTCGAATTGCACCTTGAAGAAGAGTGTTAGTCCTTTAAATAGGAGGATGTGAGAAGAGGGAAAGAATTTTCGAAAATAAATTAAAAAGATTTTAAAATAATTAAAAGAAATTTTGAAAATTTGATTGATGATTTTCGAAAACTAAAATTTGGGAAAGACATAAAGTGATTTTGAAAAAAGATTTTGAAATTAGAAATTAAAAAGATATGATTGAAAATTAATTTTGAGAAAAGATGTGATTGAAAAGATATGATTGAGAAGATATGATTGAAAATCAAATTAAAAAGAGAAAGTTTTAAAATTAAAGTTGATTACTTGACTAACAAGAAATTAAAAGATATGATTCTTAAAATTTAAAATTTGATCCTTTCTTAATAGGCAAGTAACAACTAGAAAATCTTGAATTAAATTATTAATTGTAGCAAGGATTTTCCAAAATAGTAATAAAATAAAAAATGGAAAGAAATTGATTTTGAAAGGATATGATTGAAAAGATATGATTTGAAAAAGATTTGATTTTGAAAAATTATGAAGATTTGAAAAAAATTTGAATTAAAAACAAAATCTTCCCTCTAGTGTCATCCTGATGTTAAACAACCAGAATGGCATCCATTCTGGCGTTTAACGCCCAAAATCCTAACTTTTTGGGCGTTAAACACCCAGCCAGGTACCCTGGCTAGCGTCTAAATGCCAATTTTCCTTCTTCACTGGACGTTTTGAACGCCCAGCTTTTTCTATTTGATTCCTCTGCTGAATGTTCTGAATCTTCAATTCTCTGTATTATTGACTTGAAAAGACACAATTTTGAAAATATTTTTGAATTTTTAATGATGAGAAACAATAAAAATTGCAACTAAGATCAAATAAACAATGCATGCAGGACACCAAACTTAAAAATTTTCATATAGGAGACACTAAGAAATTTAGAATGCACATGAGAAACAACAAAACACACAAAACAAGAGAATTTAAAGATAAGAGCAATGAAATCATCAAGAACAACTTGAAGATTAATGAAGAACATATTGCATGTTTTCGAAAAATTCAAGAAGAATGCAATTGACACTAAACTTAAAAATTGATACTAGACTCAAACAAGAAACATAAAATATTTTTGCTTTTTATGATTTTATAAATTTTTTTGTTATTTTCGAAACTTATATGGAAAAGAAAATAAAGAGAATCAAAACTTTTAATAAGAATTCCAAGAATCATGCAATGTTAGTCTAAAGCTTCAGTCTAAAAAGATTAGACACGTTTGGCCAAGCTTCAGAAGGACATTACATTCAACAGCAAAATTGATGAGAATCAATCAGCTTTTGTGATGATAAGAACATCACCTTGAAACTCTAGAATTCATTCTTAATAATTCTGAAAAGTACCTAATCTAAGCAACAAGATGAACCGTCAGTTGTCCAAACTCGAACAAT
>NC_029794.2:67758838-67786779 GCF_000816755.2 Arachis ipaensis
AATAAAACATAAAATAAAGATAGAGATACTTATGTAATTCTTTGGTTGGAATTTCAGATAAGCGTATGAAGATGCTTTATTCCTCTTGAACCTCTGCTTTCCTATTGCCTTCTTCCAATCATTCATACTCCCTTCCATGGCAAGCTTTATGTTGGGCATCACCATTGTCAATGGATACTTCCCGTCCTCTCAGTGAAAACGTTCCAAATGTGCTGTCACCGCACGGCTAATCATCTGTCGGTTCTCGATCATGTCGGAATAGGATCCATTGATCCTTTTGCGTCTGTCACACGCCTAACAATCGCGAGTTTGAAACTCGTCACAGTCATCCCTTCCCAGATCCTACTCAGAATACCACAGACAAGGTTTAGACGTTCCGGATCTCAGGAATGGCCGCCAATAATTCTAGCCTATACACGAAGGTTCCAATCTTAGATCAGAAACCCAAGAGATATGCATTCAAGCTTGTTCATGTAGAACGGAAGTGGTTGTTAGTCACACGTTCATAGGTGAGAATGATGATGAGTGTCACATAATCATCACATTCATCATGTTCATGGGTGCGAATGAACATCTTAGAGAAGAAATAGACTTGAGTTGAATAGAAAAACAATAGTACTTTGTATTAATACATGACGAACAACAGAGCTCCACACCTTAATCTATGGTGTGTAGAAACTCCACCGTTGAAAATACAAAAGTGATAATGGTGTAAGCATGGCTGAATGGCCAGCCCCCAAGGTCTAGGGACTAAACGTCCAAAGATGATTAAAATACAATAGTAAAAGGTCCTATTTATAGAGAACTAGTAGCCTAGGGTTTACAGAAATCAGTAATTAATGCAGAAATCTTCTTCCGGGCCCACTTGGTGTGTGCTTGGGCTGAGCATTGAAGCTTTCATGCGTAGAAACTTTTCTTGGAGTTAAACGCCAGCTTTTGTGCCAGTTTGGGCGTTTAACTCCAGCTTTTGTGCCAGTTTTGGAGTTGAACGCCAGAATTCTTGAGCTGACTTGGAACGCCTATTTGGGCCATCAAATCTCAGGAAAAGTATGGACTATTATATATTTCTGGAAAGCCCAGGATATCTACTTTACAACGCAATTGAGATCGCGCCAATTGGGCTTCTGCAGCTCCAGAAAATCCACTTTGAGTGCAGGGAGGTCAGAATCCAACAGCATCTGCAGTCCTTTTTCAGCTTCTGAATTAGATTTTTGCTCTGGTCCCTCAATTTCAGCTAGAAAATACCTAAAATCACAGAAAAATACACAAACTCATAGTAAAGTCCAGAATTGTGATTTTTAATTAAAAACTAATAAAAACATAATAAAAACTAACAAAAATATATTAAAAATATACTAAAAACAATGCCAAAAAGCGTATAAATTATCCGCTCATCACCATGCCTTCTTCAAAGGACCATAACTTGAGCTAAAGATGTCTAATTGATGCACTTTCAGTTGCATTGGAAATATGACATTCTAAGCTTTCCAATGATATATAACAATCTATAGTTGGCATGAAATTGAAGCACAAGTGATAGGCATCTTTAAGGCCAAAAAAACATACTTGGAGTAGCGTTCACTTTGGAAGTGAACGCCATGTTCACTCTTCTACCTTTTTTGTGGGTTTCACATCTTGGGAGAAAGCTTGTGCCATCACCAAGGAAGCAGTGCTCAAATATTGAGCGTAGCTCTCAACCAAGGGAGCGTTAGGAGAAGCGCTCAACCAAGGGAGCGTTAGGCACGCACCAAGAGGCAGCGCTCAAAAAGGGAGCGCTAGAGGAGGAACCAGCACACCAAAATTGGCACGTGAGGAAGCATGCAAGCAAAGTGAACGTGGAGTTCATAAAGTGAACTGAACGCTCCACTGGGAGCACCAAATGCATCCGGATTCACTCTCATTCAAATGCCAAACCAACAAAAGCCCATTGGACATGACTCAAAGGCACAAGAAACAATTAGAGTAGGAATTTCATTTGAATTGTAATTTATTTTCAATTTCAATTTCATTTTCATTTTTGTAAAGCCTATATAAAGGCATCAGTTTCATTTCATTGGAAAAAAAAAATTAGGCTGGCTCAACTAGAGAGCAATAGGAGTAGGAGTAGGATAGAATAGAAAGCTCTCTTTGATACACTTTTCCTTTCTACACTTTCTACATTTCAATTCTATTGAATTTAGCTGATGTAATTTCAATTTCTGATAATCCTCTTCTGCAAATTTACTTTTTGCAGCTATACATTTAAGTTTGCTGTGATCTGAATTGACTTTTCATGCAATTTCCTTCTCTGCAATTTTATTTTCTGCAACTTTACAAATCTGTTCATGATTCAGCTTGATTAAATCTTCCTGCAATTTAAATTTCCAGTTACTTGTTCTCAAGTTCTCTTCGATTACTGCTTTCTTTAAATTCCCTGCACCCAATTCCCTTTACATTTACTGCAATTTACATTTCTTGTCATTTAAGCTTCTGCAATTTACATTCTGCACTTTATATTTTCTGCAATTTATTTTTTGTTTCTTCAATTTCATCCAATTCACTAATGTTAGCTTAACTAAACTAATCACCTCACTAAAGTTGCTTGATCCATCAATCCCTGTGGGATCAACCTCACTCTTGTGAGTTATTACTATTTGATGCGACCCAGTACACTTGCTGGTGAGTTTGTGGAAATCTAAATTTTCACCCGTCAGTAGGGCAGTCTCCCTCGGAATTTTCCTCCTTATACGCAATAGAGAGACTAATCCGAGAGTTGTCAACCGGATTTGCTCTCAGGTTTGGCACAATAACCGACATGTGATATCACAGCCAAAAGGGCAGACATTCATCATGTGCATTTTCTATATGGTTGATGCACGGAAAACTTGTCTCTCAACAAATCTCCCTTCGGCAAGTATACCGAATTGTCGTCAAGTAAAACTCACAATAGAGTGAGGTCGAATCCCACAGAGATTAACAGATTAAGCAATCAGGTGAGGGAAGAGAGTCCGAAGACCCCTCTTCAACCCCCTAATTCCCAAATTCTCCAGAGTTCCCCAGTATAGCCTAAGATCTTTTCAATGTTAAAACTAAGGCCTTTATATAGGCTCTCCTAAATTACAAAATGAAAGCAAATTACAATTAAATGAAAATTCCTATTCTAGATGCTTCTTGTGGCCTTGATTGGTTGACAATTGTGGGCTTGCTTGCTTGAGCTTTGAAGTGGGCTTGAGAGAGAAGTGAGTCAAGTTGAGGTCTAGGTGCTAAATTTAGTGCCAAAGTTAGCCAAACTAACGCTACAAATGTGGCGTTAGTGTTAAAGTTATTGTGGCTAACGTTGCACTTGCTGCCCAGTTGGTATTTTTGGGGCTTAAAAAATGCCTCTTGTTTTTGCTCCAATTTCATGCCCACTATAGAATATTATATATCGTTGGAAATCTCTGAATGTCAGCTTTCTAACGCAACTAGAATCACCTCAATTGGACCTCTGTAACTCAAGTTATGCTCCTTTGAAGTGGAAATGGTCGCTGGCATATATGCCAACGTTACTGGAAATGTTGATTGCCAATAACGCCAGCGATTTTCATGTTTCTGAAGCTCAAACTTAGTGTCCACCCCATACTATTATATATTGTTGGAAATCCCTGGATGTCTACTTTCCAATGCCTTTGGAAGCACATCATTTGGATTGATGAAGTATGGTCACTGATTATACCACATGCATTTCCCAAATCAAGTATTGAGAGGGTTATAGTCACATACCCATCCAAACCCAACTTGGTCCAGCATGAGAAAGCATTTCTAGCTTGATCTCTTCATTCCTCTTTCAAGGTTCAAAAGAGATCCAAGTTTGAATAGCTTCTCTTCCAAGATAACTACTCAATTGGATGAAGATCGAAAGCTTTCAAGTAAAATCAAGAGGAAAGATAGAAGAAGAATAATGAAAATTAGTATTGATCCATCAAATTACAACAGAGCTCCCTAACCCAATGAAATGGGTTTAGTTGTTCATAGCTCTTGAAAATGAAAACAAAGATGGAGAATACATCATAAAACTAGAATTTGCAAAGAAAGTAAAATACAGAGAGTAGTTCTCTTTTTCCCAACCTCCAGAGCTTCTTTACAATTCAAAGCTACTCCTATATATAGTACTCTTCTCAACTTCTAGTTTACTCTTCAAGTCTTGGGCCTTTGGATCTTGAGTTTGAAGCAGTTCTTTTCTTCATTTGGGCTTGGCTTTTCTTGCAGAGAGAAAGTGCTAAGTGGGCAGAGATTTCAGCTCAGGACGTTAGGGGTGTTAATATTTAGTGAGACTATAAGTTCGAGAACGTTAGTGACACTTAACATTGTCACTAACATTCCAATGCACCCCTTTGCCTTATGTTAAAACCCACGTTAACTAGGTTAACGTGGCTTTTAATGTTGCCTTGTTAATCCTTCGAGAACGTTAGTGACACCCAACATTATCACTAACGTTCCAGTGTGCCCCTTCTTATTTCACGTTAAAGCCCACGTTAACTAGGTTAACGTGGCTTCTAACGTGGTCCTTGCCAACCTTCGAGAATGTTAGTGACACTCAACATTGTCACTAACATTCCAATGTGCCCCTGGGTCTCACGTTAGAGTCCACGTTAACTAGGTTAACGTGGCCTCTAACGTAGCCATCTTTAGCCATCCCAACGTTAGTGACAATGTTGAGTGTCACTAACGTTGGCTCATCCTTCATTCCTCATCGTTAGCTTTCACGTTAACTAAGTTAACGTGGAGGTTAACGTGACTCTTGGGGGTTGTGTGGTTGCTTCAACGTTAGTGACAATGTTGAGTGTCACTAACGTTGTCGACAACTCTTCATCCTTTACGTTAGTTCCCACGTTAACCAAGTTAATGTGGGAGTTAACGTGGTACTTTGCACCATAGGCCAACGTTAGTGACAATGTTGAGTGTCACTAACGTTGGCTTCTCTTCCCCCCCTTAACGTTAGAGGCCACGTTAACTAGGTTAACGTGGCTTCTAACGTGGCCACTTATGAGTAATTGCCAACGTTATTGACAATGTTAAGTGTCACTAACGTTGGCTCAACTTCTCTTCTCCACGTTAGAGTTCACGTTAACTTAGTTAACGTGACTCTCTAACGTGGGCATTGATGGCTTTTTGAGAATGTTATTGGCAATCACTTTTCTCATTAATCTTGCAAGTTACCTCCCCTTTTCTTGCTTCCTTTTTGGTCCTGAAATCAAGCAATAAAGTACATCAAAGCTCTAGTCCAAGTCATGAGTAATGCAACATAATATTTGTCACTAAACTTATGCAAAATCCTCATGAAATTATGTAAAATGCACAATGTATGCTTGAATCAAGGCATAAGTGAATATTTACCCAAAACTAGCTTATTTCCTAAAGAAATGTATAAAACTATCCTAAAAACAGTAAAGAAAAGGTTAGTGAAACTGGCCAAGATGCCCTGGCATCAGTATAACATGCCTATCTACTTCTTGAACTACTTGTTGTATGTGAATATTATCTGTGTTTTACTTGATTGCATTAATTGTGATTGTTTGATGCTGAGGAGGTTAGGTAGGCGGTGGCGATGGGATCGCACGGAGGTTAGGTTGGCGAGGGCTGTGGGATACAGCGGTGTGATTAGTGTTAGCTAGAATTCCCCTAAGTTTAGTTAACCAGGTTTATGGTTTAAGTTCTTTATCTATTTATTTTATTTTATTTTATTCTAAGCTTGAATATCCATATGTGGTGTGAAGTTCTAGGATTGCCTTCGGCGTCCCGGAGCCTTACATATTACATCATTGGGAACTGTTACCATACTGAGAACCTCTGGTTCTCATTCCATATGTTGTTGTTGTTTTTCAGATGCAGGTCGCGACCCACCGCAGTGAGTTGGGTGATGGTAGCAGAGCGGAGGATCTTATTCTATTTTGTTGTCTTCTTGGTTATTTTATCTTGTACTCTCACTTTTGTATTTTGTTCTGCCTAGAGGCTTTTATTTGAGAGAACAAAACTTGTATAAGCCCTTTTGAACTACAATATTCTTGTTGTCTGTATATGGCTAGCCGGCTTAAACTCCGCGAGTCGTGGCTAAATTCTTATGATATTATACTATTATATTTTGATACATCTTATCTGTACCTTGTGTTTTAAGTTAGTAGCTTCGCTAGTACGTTGTGTGCTTTTCAAATCCTATTTTTGAGATAAATCCTTCATCAGGCTTCTAGAATATATTATTTCCTTCTATATAAATATGTATAAGCCTTAGAATTATCGTAACCTCTGATTAACCTTTGCTTTACGGCTTGAGGTAAGGCTTAGGGTAATTGGGGTGTTACACGTCGCTAATGCCCCATACATCATTCCAGAGAGTTATGCGAGTTTGGCGCGAGCACTGTGCTTCTAGCGCAAGTTTCACTTCACGCGTATGTGCACATTATGCGTACACATCAATGCGCACAAGGGGAGGCACGGGTACGCGTATAGCACGCGTACCCGTTGATCGTTCAATTTGCACACCCACGAATGAGCGTGGGCGACGCTTACGCATCGATTGTCCTGCTTGCCTCCCACGCGCACGTGTGGGTGACGCTTACGCGTTGCTTCGCACCCTTTTTTCCCCTCTCTTTCTTCTTTTTCTCTCCCTCTTCCTTTGTGCCTTCCTTCTTCTTTCCTCTTTCTCTCTTACTTTCTTCTTCTCCTTTCAAAATCCCACTTCTTATTTTCATTTTCTTTTCTCTGTTGCATTTGCGTCCCTTGCTTCATTGCATTTTAATTTTGCTTTTATAGCTTGTCCTTATTTTATTTTCTAAGTCTTATTTTTATTTTAATAATGGTGTTGCACTCTCATACTTAATTGTTGAGAATCTCTTGGATTATTTTGGTGCTCTTTGACTTGTTTGATATTGTTGGGTGATGAAATTCTTAAATCAATGCTTAATCTTTTATAAATCTTGTATTCTTTGTGCATTGATGTGACCTCATATTGTCTTTCATGACCCACTTTTTCTTGTTTGAACTTGATGCTCAATATGCTCTTCATGCTTTGAGTTGACTCATGCATCAAGTATTATTGATATGCCTTAGCTTATATTGCTCTCTCGTCTACATGTTACAGCTGTCATATCTCCAAGACACCTATCCTTTTGTGGCTTTCTCTACCACTTGCATGATATTATCCATGTGTTGTTTCTTTGAGTGCAATGTATGCTCTTTCCCCCCTTTTTTAGAATGGTCATCACAAAGGAGAAAGGAAATCAACCAAAGAAGGCGCCCACCAAGAAGGCACCTCAAAGATCCATCACCAAGGTACACCAAGCACCAAAAGCCAAGCCCCTCCTCAAGAAGGCAAGAAGCATCATTAATGTTGATGAACAAGAGAAGAAAAACCCTGCGAGGGATTCTACTAAGTTTTCCAACCGTTATTGTGAGCTCATGTTCCCCCTTGTGACTGAAAGGAACTATCACCCTGAACCTCTTCTTGCCCCTCTGGCGCACCTTGTTCAGTCTGTGATACCCCGCATCAAGCAGCGATAGTGGGGGTTTCTCATGAGAAGACCGCAGGAGGCCAATCTGTCATGGGTGGTGGAGTTTTACTCCAACTACCACTCACCTTCTCTCACATCAGTTTTCGTGCGCCAGAAGCAGGTCCCCATCTCGGAGGAAGCCATTCAAGGAGTACTTAAGACTAGACCATTGGCAGATGGGATAGACGCTTACCAAGAGGTCTTAAAGCAGCGTTGTGAATATGGTTTCGATTGGGATGCCATTCTCCAGATCATCGCTGGACCGGAAGCGTTTTGGATCCGAGGGAGAATGAGACCCCGACCCAAGGGCATTGACGCACGTTTTCTCACTGTGGAGGCCCAGTCATAGGCCCAAATTTTATCCCATTATGTTCTTCCTAGCACCCACGAGTCATCTATCACCGTGGAGCTAGCCCTATTGGTTTGGTGCATACTTACAGAGAAACTGGTCAATATCCCTCTTCTCATCCGGCAAGCCATGGGTCGTGTCCATGTTAGAGGAAACCTACCCTTCCCCACTTTGGTGACCGAGTTAGTTCCTACTGCTGGTGTCCCTTGGGAGACTAAAGATCAGAAGGCACTAATTCCGATGGATGGCAATGTCACCCCATCCGAAAAATATCTCAAGCCTCCGACGGACACCGGAAACCTTGACGTGGCTATTCCTGTGGGCATCCCCACCACTTCATCCACACCACCTAGATCATCCCACCAATGCCTTAAGGATCTGCATAAGAAGATGGACCGATTTGAACGGCGGAACCAACGCCGATTTTCTTATATAAAGCAGCTTTTGAGTTTTCTAACCCCACCAATGGAGGAACCAGAGATTTCCACTTCCACCTTGAACTTGAGTGAAGATAGCATTGATGGAAGGGATAATGGATGCTCCAAGGCTGATCGCCCCTTGCGCCTCACCAATAGCACCGAGGACGGTGCTAATTCTTAAGTGTGGAGAGGTCATTCGACCGATCTCCGTAGGAAACACCCAAATAAACTTTGATTTCCTTAGTTAATTAGGATAGATTGCATGATTAGGTTCGGCTTTCGAACACCTTTTGCATGATAGCTATTTCTTGTAAGATCTTGTTAGGTTTACTGGGTTAGTGTAATGATTCCTTTCCCAAGAAACTATAATTTTTGACAACCCTACCAATTTGAGAAATTTTTGTTGTTAAACTAGCTTAAGAAATGTATTTAGGAACATGGTTTTAGAGTTGAGAACACAAGTAAGTGAGACTTGAGCCAATTGCGTAGTTACATCTTATAACCGCTTATCTTTCTTCTTGTGTGCATTGTTCTCCTTATATGATTGTGATCCTTGGTTTGTTTGACTCTATATGTCCATTATTGTGTGTATGCATGTATTTATGTGATTGAGGCCATCATTTCACTTAGCTACTTACCCAAATAGCCTTACCTTACAACAACCTTTGTTAGCCAATTTTGAGCCTATGATTAACACACTTGTTCTTAATTTTGGCACATTACAAGCCTAAAGCGGAAAACCATAAATGTCCTTATTTGAATCTTTGATTAGCTTAGGCTAGTGTGTGTGTGTCATTCCAGTGTGGGAACTTGGTTGAGGTAAGAGCATGTTTTTGTTTTTATTAAAAATATTGGAAATTGGGTACGTACTCATGTGTCTATTGAATATGTAAACCATATGCATTGGTATCTTTGTACATAAGTATATCAAAAAGAAAAAAAAAGAAAAGAAAGAGAAAAACAAAAAGAAAAGAAAAATGAATAATAAAAAAAGAAAAAAAATATAGAAAGAAAAGAAAAAAAAAAGGGGACAAAATGGCCCAAAGTAAGATTCAATAACAATTAATGCATATGTGTAGTGACCAAAGGAGAATACATGAGTATGTGAAAAAGTGAGGAATGGGTAGTTAAGTTAGCACTTAATTGTATAGGTTGTATATAGGTTAGGTGGGATGCTTAGGTTAATCAAATATTCAAATTCTAGTCCACTTAGCCATATATATAACCCCACCTGGACCCTGGCCCCATTACAACCTAAGAAAAGACCTCATGATGTATGTATGCATGCATAGAATAACTGTTGATTGTTAGAGGAACAACAAATTTTGGAAAGCATGAAATAGAGGAGAATTGAGTGATCAACCCTATACACCGAGCGAATAGAGTGTAAACACTTCCGGTGACAGTTCGAGGCTCAATTCCTTGTTCTCGGCTCTCGCGAGCATTCTTTATGCAAGTTATGTGCACTTCACTTCAATGATTGGAATTGGTAGAGTTCATATATTGTTTATCATTTTGCCCTACGTGCTTATATATGTTCTTGGAAGAGTGATTTGCTTTTGACCAAGTAAATAATAGCATTCATTTTAGTTGCATTCATATAGGTAGACTACATCTTATAAATCCCATTCTCTTGTGATTCTTTTGTCTTTGGCTTTCTTTTAAGCGTGAGGACATGCTTGGTCTAAGTGTGGGGAGGTTGATAAACCCCCTTTTTAGGGTTTATCTTGTAGGGATTTTGAGGGTTTTATCAATTTCCTTCACACTTATTCATATAAAATGCATGGTTTTATGTTTCCTTCCCGATTTTGCTTCATGGATGAAAACATGCTTCTTTTACACTAAATATGCCATATTTGAATCCTCTTCTATTACCATTTGATGCCGTGATCTGTTAAGTGATTTCAGAGTTTATAGGGCAAGGATGGCCTAGAAGAGAGGAAGGAAGCATGCATAAATGAAAGGAGCATGGAAATGGGAGCTTTGGAGCTTAAGAAGCGACGCGTACGCGTGCTTTATATGTACGCGTGGATCGTAAAAAGCCCAGGGACACGCACGCATGCTGTATGCGTACGCGTCGGTGCTAGCACGTGATTTTTAAGAGAAATCGTGCCTAGCGAATTCACAGAGGCTGTGGGGCCCAATTTGAACCAACTTTGGCACCAAAGCACTTAATAGGACCAATGGATGAAGGGATTTTGGGGATTCATTCACACATTTAGATATTTTCTAGTTAGTTTTGCAAGTTACATTTTGTAGAGAGAGAAACTCTAGCTTCTCTCTAGGGTTTTGCTTCTCAATTTGGAATTCTCTTGGATCTATTGGTGAGATCTTTTGTCAATTCAATTCTACATTGTTTCAAGTTGTAGATCTAATTCTCCTACTCTCTCAATTCTAGTTCTTGCTACTCAAGTTACTTATAGATCTTAGATTTGGATTTTGTTAATTTGATTTTAATTAATGCTTGAGGAATTTTATGTTCATTGTTGCCAATTGTTTGATTGTTGTTAATCTCTTGTAGTGGATATCATTGATTTCAAGTTTATTCTCAATTTTACAATGTCTCTCATCATTGCTCTCTAAGTGTTTGAGAAAATACCAACTTTAGCTATGCAGTAGACTTGATGGAGATTATGATGATAGGAAGTCCAATTCTCACTCCTAGCCAAGGCTTTTATATTGCTTGATTGTCATTCACACTATTAGCTTGTTCCTTTCTTGCATTAAACTCCAAAACACCAATACAACTTCTAACCAATGATGTGCACCTTGGAGCACTCCTAGGGAGAACGACTAGGGACTAATACTATCGGTGATTATTTTTGGATTGTGGTGACACAATTTCTTTGTTTGATGTGGAATTGCCCAAGTTGACACAGGTGGTTTCCAGGCACACAGTCTTAGTATGATGAACGGAGCTGGTTATCACAGATCATCCTATTCACCAGGTTGAAGAACGAATATACATCTTAGAATTGAATCAAAAACGTATTGAAGAGAAACAGTAATATTTTATTAATTCATAGAACTCAGCAGGGCTCCTCCCCTCAACCTAGGAGGTTTAGAAACTCATACTCATAGAAAATACAATGATAGAATTCGAAATATGCTGGAAGAGATGGCAAATATCCTTAACAAGTGTGATCTTCTTCCTTAAATACTAAACTAATGACTAGTAAGGGTAAAACAGTCTTTTTAGTGCTAAAATCAACTTCTCGGGCCCACTTGGTGAGTTTTGGGCTGAGCATTGATGAGATCTACGTGCTAGGAGGCCTCTAGGGTATTGAACATTGGCTAGGAGGTCCTCTTTAGGCGTTTGGATGCTGGTCTCTTCTCCTTGGGCACTGGACACCTGAAAGGGGGAAGGAGGCTGGCGTTGGACGCTACTTTTGGGCCTTCTAATCTGAAGAAAAGTATGGACTATTATACTTTGCTGGAAAGCCATGGAAGTCATTGAGAACGCTCTATTTGGAATTCTGCAGCTCCAGAAAAGTTCTTCCAAGTTTAAGGATGTCAGATCCGGATAGCATCTGTAGTGCTGTCTCTATCTCTGGATTAGACTTTTGCTCCAGCTCTTCAATTTTAGCAAAAAAAAATACCTGAATTTGCAAAAAAACACACGAACTCAAAGTAGAATCCAAAAATGTGAATTTAACACTACAACCTATGAAAATTTAAAAAAAACTAAACAAAAACATACGAAAAACTATATGAAAATGATGCCAAAAGCGTATAAAATATCCGCTCATCACAACACCAAACTTAACTGTTGCTTGTCCCTAGGCAACTAAAAACACAATAGGATAAAAAGAAGAGTAAGATACAATAAATCTCAGATTTTCTAATGAAGCTCAGTTTCAATTAGATGAGCGGGACTTACTAACTTTTTGCTTCTGAATAGTTTTGGCATCTCACTATCCATTGAAACTCAGAAATGTTGGTCTCTTTAAGAACTTAGAATCCAGATGATATTATTGACTCTCCTAGTTTAGTTCTTTTTTATTCTTGAATACAGCTTTTAGAGTCTTGGCCGTGACCCTAAGCACTTTATTTTCCAGTATTACCACCGGATACATAAATGCCACAGACACTTTAACTGCGTAATCCCTTTCGAATTGTGATTCAGCTTTGCTAGAATCCCCAGATAGAGGTGTCCAGAGTTCTTAAGCACACTCTTTTTGCTTTAGACCACGACTTTAACTGCTCAGTCTCAAGCTTATCACTTGACACCTTCACACCACAAGCACATGGTTAGGGACAGCTTGGTTGAGCTGCTTAGGCCAGGATTTTATTCCTTTAGGCCCTCCTATCCATTGATGCTCAAAGCCTTGGATCATTTTACCCTTGCCTTTTGGTTTAAAGGGTTATTGACTTTTTCAATCTGCCCTCTTTTTCCTGCAATTTTGGACAGTAGTGGATTTTTCTCTCTTGTTTATTTTTTTTTTTGCCATTTTTCTTTCTTTTTTGCGTGCATATATTATTATTTATTTTTTCTTTTGCAACATGCTTTTTCTTTTTCTTTTTGTTGCTTTTTCTTGCTTCAAGAATCAATTTTTGGATTTTTCAGATTACCAATAATACTTCACTTTCATCATCATTCTTTCAAGAGCCAACATTCTAAAATTTCAACTTCAAATATATATTGTTTATTCATACATTCAGAAAACAAAAGCAATGCCAGCACATCAAAATAATTGAACTATTCTTATCATAAACTTGAAATTCATGTATCCCTCAATTCTTTTCGAATAAAATTTTCTTTCAAGCAAGGTGAGAGATATATGGAATATTTTATAACTTTAAGATATAAATGCAAATGGTCATGCAGTAAGAACAAGAGAACAAATAACTCAACATAATAGAAAATAAAAAAATACAACAGGAAAGGAGATAAAGAGAACGAATCCACCTTTAATGGTGGCAGCTAGTACTCCTCCTTGAGGATCCAATGTGGTGCTTGATCTCTTCAATGTCACTCATTTGCCTTTGTTATTCTTCCCTCATAGCCCTTTGATCTTCTCTTATGGCTCTTTGCTCTTCCCATATTTCATTGAGGATGGTGGAATGCTCTTGATGCTCCAACCTCAATTGCTCCATGTTAGAGCTCAATTCTCCCACGGAAGTATGCCATTGATCCCAATAGCTTTGAGGAGGAAAATACATCCCTTGAGGCATCTCAGGGATCTCATGCTGAGGCGGCTGCACAAGCTCATGTGCATGCTCTCTAGTTTGCTCCATCCTCTTTGTAGTGATGGGCTCATCCTCCTCAATGGAGATGTCTCCTTCTACGACAATTCCAGCTGAATTGCATAGATGACAGATGAGGTGTGGGAATGCAAACCTTGCATTGGTGAAAGGTGATAAACCCCAATTTTGGGGTTTATCTTGTGCTTAATTTGGGGGATTTTATCACCTTTTCCCACATTTATTCAATGAAATAGCATGGTTTTGTAATTCTCCCTTGAATTGTGCTTAAATATAAAAACATGCTTTTTAGGCCTTTAAATTGGTGATTTTAATATACTTTAATTCCATTCGATGCCTTGATGTGTTTGTTGAGTGATTTCAGGTTCATAAGGCAAGTATTGGATGGAAGAAGTGAGGAGAAAAGCATGCAAAGTGGGAGAACTCATGAAGAAATGAAGGAACCGTAAAGCTGTCAAGCCTGACCTCTTTGCACTCAATCGACCATAACTTGAGCTACAGAGGTCCAAACGAGGCGGTTCCAGTTGCGTTAGAAAGCTAACATCCGGGGCTTCGAAATGATATAAATTTTGCCATACGTTGCTTCGCGTTTAGGGGCGCGCACGCGCGATGTATGCCTGCGCGCTGATTCTGCCTTGGGTCCAGTTTAATGAAATCGCCCCCAGCAATTTTGCAGCTCATTTTGGGCCCAATCCAACCCATTTCTGATGCTATTTCATGCAGAATTTAGGCTTGGGCAAGGGGGGAGCAATTGTTTGGTAGTAAAGCATCATGTAGGTTAGTTTCTAGAGAGAGAAGCTCCCTCTTCTCTCTAAAATTAGGTTAGGTTAATTTCCATCTTAGATCTAGATTTAATTACATGTTCCCATCTTGTTTCTTTTGTGATTTCTTACTTCTACTCTCTCATTCTCATGATTTGTAATGTTAATTTCTCTTTTATGTTCATAGATGCTCTTGTTGGATTTGATTTACTTTTAATGCAATTTAATGTTTGATGTTTCTTTATTGTTGATTTGAGTTGTTGATCTTGCTTCCTTGCAATTTGTAGTTGGTAGATTTATTATTCTTGCACTTTTACCATGCTTTCTATGTATGCCTTCCAAGTGTTTGACAAAATGCTTGGTTGGATGTTAGAGTAGATTTTGAGCATTCTTGGCTTGGAAAGAGTAATTAGACAATCTTGAGTCATGAAAACCCAACTCATGTTGGTGATCTAGAGTTGTTAGCTAATATTGTTTCCATTGACATTAATCTTTTGCTAATTTAATTAGTGAGTTGATTAAGACTTTTGGAATATTGTTTCCAGTGAAGCTAATCTTTTTCTAATTAAATTAGTGAGTTGATTAGGACTTTTGGATTGAGATTAGCTAGTCTTATTAGACTTTCTCTCATGGAAGATAATATGGTACCTTCTTCCAATGTTGGAGATGACGTAATAAGATAAATTCTTGTTATTATTGTGGTATGATTGATTAGTCTTGTTTGACTTTCTCCCTATTTATTAGAGTTGACTAAATAAGATGAATTAATCATTGCATGACTAGGATAGAAAGCCTATGATCTCAATCTTTGCCACGAATGTCTCTCTTTATTAATTGCTTTCTTTAGTTACTTGTTTGAATTACTATTCTTGCCATTTATTTTCTTGCCCAATTATCAACCAAACCCCTCTTGCATCTTCATAGCCAAAAATTGACCACTTCATTGCAATTCTTTATGAGACGACCCGGAGTCTAAATACTTCGGTTAATTTTCATTTGGGGTTTCTTACATGTGACAACTCAAATTTTTGATTGGGAGGATCGTTTGTTGGTGTAGAACTATACTTGCAACGAGATTTCATTCAATTGAGGAAATTCTATACCATCAAAAGTTCACTCATCAAAATGGCGCCGTTGCTGGGGAACGAACTCTTGACGGTTTAGAATTTATCTAATGGAGTCTCGTTGTAAAGTATAGCTTCTAAACCAAACAATAGTCCTTTCATACAAAAATTTAGGTTGTCACATGTACAAACCCCAAATAAGAATTAACCGGAGTATTTGGACTCCGGGTCGTCTCACAAGGAATTACAATGAAGTGTATGCTTATTGGCTATGAGGATGCAAGGGGGGTTTGGTTGATAATTGGGCAAGAAAATAAATGGCAAGAAAAATAATTCAAGCAAGTAACTAAAGAAAGAAATTAATAAAGAGAGACATTAATGGCAAAGATTGAGATCATAGGCTTTCTATCCTAGTCATGCAATGATTAATTCATCGTATTTAGTCAACTCCAAGAAATAGGGAGAAAGTAAAACAAGACTAATCAATCATACCACAATAATAACAAGAATTTATCTTGTTACGTCATCTCCAATATTGGATGAAGGTATCATATTATCTTCCATGAGAGAAAGTCTAATAAGACTAGCTAATCTCGATCCAAAAGTCTTAATCAACTCACTAATTTAATTAGCAAAAGATTAGCGTCAATGGAAACAATATTCCAAAAGTCCTAATCAACTCACTAAGTAAATTAGTAAAAGATTAGCGTCAATGGAAACAATATTAGCTAACAACTATAGATCACCAACATGAGTTGGGTTTTCATGGCTCAAGATTGCCTAATTACTCTTTCCAAGCCAAGAATGCTCAAAATCTACTCTAACATCCAACCAAGCTTTTTGTCAAATACTTGGAAGGCATACATGGAAAGCATGGTAAAAGTGCAAGAATAATAAATCTACCAACTACAAATTGCAAGGAAGCAAGATCAACAACTCAAATCAACAATAAAGAAACATAAAAAATTAAATTACATTAAAAGTAAATCAAATCCAACAAGAGCATCTATGAACATTAAAGAGAAATTAACATTACAAATCATGAGAATGAGAGAGTAGAAGTAAGAAATCACAAAAGAAACAAGATGGGAACATGTAATTAAATCTAGATCTAAGATGGAAATTAACCTAACCTAATTCTAGAGAGAAGAGGGAGCTTCTCTCTCTAGAAACTAACCTACATGATGCTATACTACCAAACAATAGCTCCCCCCTTGCCCAAGCCTAAATTCTGCATCAAATAGCATCAGAAATGGGTTGGATTGGGCCCAAAATGAGCTGCAAAATCGCTGGGGGCGATTTCATCAAACTGGACCCACGGCAGAATCGGCGCGCACGCGTACATGGCGCGTGCGCGCCCCTGAACGCGAAGCAACATATGGAAAAATTTATATCATTTCGAAGCCCCGGATGTTAGCTTTCCAACGCAACTCGAACTGCCTCATTTGGACCTCTGTAGCTCAAGTTATGGTCGATTGAGTGCGAATAGGTCAGGCTTGACAGCTTTACGGTTCCTTCATTTCTTCATGAGTTCTCCCACTTTGCATGCTTTTCTCCTCACTTCTTCCATCCAATACTTGCCTTATGAACCTGAAATCACTCAACAAACACATCAAGGCATCGAATGGAATTAAAATGGATTAAAATCACCAATTTAAGGGCCTAAAAAGCATGTTTTTATACATAAGCACAATTCAAGGGAGAATTACAAAACCATGCTATTTCATTGAATAAATATGGGAAAAGGTGATAAAATCCCGCAAATTAAGGACAAGATAAACCACAAAATCGGGGTTTATCAAATCTCCCCACACTTAAACCAAGCGTGTCCTCATGCTAAGAATAAAGAAGGACAAGAAAAGGGTATGAACATTTATTCAATGCAAATAAACTATATAAACCTATCTACATGCATGCAACAAAATGCAAAATGATTCTACCTACTTGGTTAAAAGTAAATCAATCTCCAAGAACATATATAAACAAGTAGGGCAAAGGTCATATGACGACTCACAAACTCTACCAATTCAAATATCAAAATGAAGTTCAAATAGACTTGCAAGAAGAACGCTCATGAAAGCCGGAAACAAGGAATTGAGTATCGAACCCTCACCGGAATTGTATCCGCTCTAGTCACTCTAGTGTATAGGGTCGATCACTCAATTATCTTCTAATCATGCTTTCTATGATTTGTTTTTCATCTAACAATCAACAATTATTCAATGCATGCATACATTCATCATGAGGACTTATTCATAGGTTGTAATGGGGCTAGGGTCAAGGTGGGATGCATGTGGTCAAGTGAGCTTGAAATTTGTATCTTTGATTAGCCTAAGCTCTCACTAAACACATACAACAACCTATAAAATTCTAATATAGTACCTAGCTACCCATGATTCCCACTTCTTTTTTCTTCACATACTCATGCATTCTCTTTAATTAACATCCCATATGCATTGATTTTTATTGAACTTTACCTTGGGGCATTTTTGTCCCATTTTTATTTCTTTTTCTCCTTTTTTTTTCTTTTTCTATTATTATTATATATATATATATATATATATATGTTTTTTTTATCATTTTTTTTAAGTATATACAAACGTATCAATGCATATGGTTTTACATATAGTGCACGAATATGTACCCAATTCCTAATATTTTCAACAAAAATAAAAATTACACTTTTACCTCAACCAATGTCCCAAGTTTCCCGTACTCAAATGATACACACCCTCACTAGCCTAAGCTAATCAAAGATCCAAATTAAGGACATTTATTGTTTTTCACTTAGGGGTAGTGATGTGCTAAAATTAAGAACGAAAGGGATTAAATAGGCTCAAAAGTGGCTAACAATGGTTGATGAAAGGTAGGCTATTTGGGTAAGTGAACTAAATGAAATGATGGCCTCAATCATATAAATGCATGTATACATGGAATAATGGACATAAAGAATCAAACAAATCAAAGATTACAATCATAAAAAGAGAACAATGCACACAAGAATGAAAATAAATGGTTATAAGATGTAACCACACCATTGGGCTCAAAACTCACATGCTTGTGTTCTTAGCTCAAAAACCATGTTCCAAAATAAATTCTTCAAGCAAGTTCAACAAGAAAAAAAATTTTCGAATTGGTAGGGTGCCCTAAACACAGTTTCTTGGAAAAGAAATCATCACCCTAACCAAGTGGTCCTAACATAAAAAGGAAGTTGTAAAAATATGTAAAAATTCTAACTAACATGCAATCTATCATGCAATACAACAACTAATCTAACAAAGACAAAAATTAAAAATTGGTGTTGAAAGAAAGAAATTGTTACCCATGGAGATCGGTCAGACGACCTCCTCACATCGGTGCATGCAAAGAAGAGCAAGGTGGACGGGATGCTACAATTGATGAGCTCCTTCAAAAGGTTGTGCGGGTGAACTTGTTTGTTGCTCCATTTGAAGCTTTTCCATTCCTTTCCTTCTTGGTGGCCAACCTCAAAGGAGAGAAAAAGAAAGAAAATTAAGCCTACAACAAAGATATGAAAGCAATAGAACATAGGCGGGGGCTAATGCCAATTAAGAGTAGTGTTCTCACTACATGTTAGCTACGCATGTGAGTGAGAAAACAATATAGGCAAAGGGCATATCAATTAATACTTGAATCAAGAATAAAGTCAAAGCATGAAGAGCACTCAAAAGCATCAAGTTCAACTAGAAAGAGTGGGTCATGAAAGACATGCAAGTTCATATCAATGCACAAAGAATATAAGAGTTATACAAGATTAAGCATTGATTTAAAAGTTTCATCACGCAACAATATCAAACAAGTCAAGAAGCACCAAGATTAACCAAGAAATTTTCAACAATTGGATATAAGAATCCAACACCATTATTAAAATAAGAAACTTATGAAATAAAATAAGAATAAGCTATAAAAACAAAATTAAGATGCAATGAATGAAAATAAACAAATGCAATAAGAGAAAATGGAAGAAAAGAAATTTTTTTTTGACCGGTGCGGACGCGTCATGCACGCTTCCGCACCGATGCACAGTTTAGCCAAAGGACGCATACGCGTCACGCACGCGTGCGCGCAGGTAGGCAGACGGGACAAGCAACGCGTACGCGCATAGCACGCATACGCGTGGATGTGAAGATGGCGACCGACGTGGACGCGTCATGTACGCTGGCGCATCAGGTTGGGGCGCAAATTGGGCACAACTTTGGCACAACTCTCTGGTTTTTGTACCAGGAGTGCGATATGCACCACCGGCGCGCGCGCACAATGCGCTCGCGCGCGGATGCCTGTTTTTCCCCCTTTTTTTTTTCAAAAACAGGGCACTCTCCTAATCTATAAGCATTCTAAAACAGTCAAAAATCAAATTTAACCAAAAAAATCTTTTTGGTTTTTGAAAAATTTTCAAATACACTAAAAATAAAACTTATACTACAAGCAAAATGCAATTCAAAAATAACTATTCTAATCAAAGCATGAATCTAATAAGCAATCAATCAAAGCAAGACATGCAAAAGTATGAAAAGAAGAAAACTACCTAACAATGGCAACTCAATGCATTTATTGATTATATACACAAGAGAATGGAAAGAGTTTACCATGGTGGGGTGTCTCCCACCTAGCACTTTTAGTTTAAGTCCTTAAGTTGGACATTTGGGAAGCTCCTTGTTATGGTGGCTTGTGCTTGAATTCATCTGGGAACCTCCACCAATGCTTGGTTTTCTATTTTGCTCCAAAATTTCCAATGAGTTGCAACAAGTCTTGATGGAGTCCTTCACAAGCTAAGGGTTCCCAAAATTGATCCTCATATATACCCGGATCCCAAATCTTGTTTCTACACCCATCTTCAAGTTGATAATCATAATTCTAATTGGGTGAGAAGTGATCCGAATTCTCAAGTAAACACCAAAGCATCTTCCTAAACCCCTTTAGTTGAGAACTATACCAACCATTGCACTTAGACTTTGAGTTTCCAACCATAAGGAACCTTGATTGGCATTTCCACCCACTACTCAATTTCCTTTTGTTCTTAACCCCACAAAGAGCTCTAAGTTGCCCATCCATCTCAATAAAACCATATTCAAGTGGGAAAGTAAAGATTAGAGATAAGGATTTTACCCACTTGAATGTTATGTTGGATGGGGACTTAGGAAGGGACATCTCCAATGGTCTTGTAAGTTCCATTCCCTTGTGCTCTTCTTTGACTACCTCCACCTCTTGGCAAGCTTTTTCAACTTTAATTCTTTGCCCACCAACTTCTTCCACACATTCTTCATTGGTGGAGCTTGCCTCTTGATCACCCTCTTCCAATCTTTCATCATTCATACTATGCCTTGGAGGTTGTGCATCATCCTCCTTAACATCAAATTCAAGCTCATTGGAAGAAGGTTCAACAACTTCCACAAAATCATCGACAATGTCACTTGCTGTGGAAGTGCTCTCAAGTTTGAAATTCACCTTTTGTTCAACTTCCTCTAACTCTTCAACCACTTCTTCTTCTTCAACAATCTCTTCCTCCACCACTTGTTGCAAGACATACCCCATCTCCTTGTCCTCAGGTTGAGATTCTAAAATCTCTTTCATGCTCCTTCCTTCGGTTGATTTCTCACACTCATCCGTGGAGATGCTTTGCTTGTTGCATGAGTTTCATGAGTCCAAGTTGGCTTTAATTTTCGCAAGGTTAGCCTCGATAACTTCATTCCTTCTCCTTTGGGCTTCCTCTTGCTCCTTTTGACGGATTATTGCTTGAAGCCGATCCATTGCTTCATTGAGATGATCCATTGGTTCTTGAATGGATGGTTACGGGTGTTCTTCCATAGAGGGTTGTGGTGGAGAGGGGAATTCATTTTGTTGTTGAAATTTATCACACATGGGAGGTGATTCATCTTGGTGATAATATGGAGGTGGTAGTTCTTGAGGGTATTGGTGGTGGAATTGGGGTGGTTCTTCATATGGTTCATATGGTTCACAAGGTGGTTGGTATGGTGGATATGGGTTAGGGTCATATGGAGTTGTTTGGTGAAAAGGGTCTTGTGAGTAAGGTGGTTCAAAGTCATGTTGAGGGGGTGGTTCATAGGCATGTGGTGGTGGCTGTTGACAATCATAATAAGGGTCACCACATCTATTAGATTGATATGCATTAGGATTAGGATTATACCCATAAGAATCCGGAGGTTGTTGTTGCCAACAAGGGTGATCAATCCTTTGAGGCTCCTCCCATCTTTGATTGTTCCATCCTTGATGCATATTGTCATTGTAGTTCCCATTTCCTACAACATAAATTAAACGAAACTCATAGCCAAAGTGATGAGAATTCATAGTAGCAAACAAAAACAAAAACTAACAAAATAAGCAACAAGGTCCTAAGCCTAACAAAAACTAACAAATAAGCAAAAGGCAAACATATTCACAATATTCACAATAGCCAATATCATAACACCATTGTAACAACCCGGCAACAGCGCCATTTTGATGAATGAACTCTTGACGGTTTAGAATTTATCTAATGGAGTCTCGTTGTAAAGTATAGCTTCTAAACCAAATAATAGTCCTTTCATAAAAAAATTTAGGTTGTCACATGTACAAACCCCAAATAAGAATTAACCGGAGTATTTGGACTCCGGGTCGTCTCATGAGGAATTACAATGAAGTGTATGCTTATTGGCTATGAGGATGCAAGGGGGGTTTGGTTGATAATTGGGCCAGAAAATAAATTGCAAGAAAAGTAATTCAAACAAGTAACTAAAGAAAGCAATTAATAAAGAGAGACATTCATGGCAAAGATTGAGATCATAGGCTTTATATCCTAGTCATGCAATGATTAATTCATCTTATTTAGTCAACTCCAACAAATAGAGAGAAAGTAAAACAAGACTAATCAATCATACCACAATAATAACAAGAATTTATCTTATTACATCATCTCCAACATTGGAAGAAGGTATCATATTATCTTCCATGAGAGAAAGTCTAATAAGACTAGCTAATCTCAATCCAAAAGTCCTAATCAACTCACTAATTTAATTAGCAAAAGATTAGCATCAATAGAAACAATATTCCAAAAGTCCTAATCAACTCACTAATTAAATTAGCAAAAGATTAGCGTCAATGGAAACAATATTAGCTAACAACTCTAGATCACCAACATGAGTTGGGTTTTCAAGACTCAAGATTGCCTAATTACTCTTTCCAAGCCAAGAATGCTCAAAATCTACTCTAACATCCAACCAAGCATTTTGTCAAACACTTGGAAGGCATACATGGAAAGCATGGTAAAAGTGCAAGAATAATAAATCTACCAACTACAAATTGCAAGGAAGCAAGATCAACAACTCAAATCAACAATAAAGAAACATCAAATATTAAATTGCATTATAAGTAAATCAAATCCAACAAGAGCATTGATGAGTATTTTGGTGAAAAATAAATTTCTCCCAAAACACACAAATCTAACCGGCAAGTGTACCAGGTCGTATCAAGTAATAAAAACTCACGGGAGTGAGGTCGATCCCACAGGGATTGAAGGATTGAGCAATTTTAGCTTAGTGGTTAATTTAGTCAAGCGAATCAAGATTTGGTTGAGTGTTTTGTGATTTGCAGAAATTAAATTGCATGGAAGGAAAGAGAACAGGGAATTAAAGTGCTGAATCTTAAAGAACAAGAAATTAAATAGCAGAAACTTAGAATGCAAGAAATGTAAATTGCGGAATCTTAAAGTGCAAGAAATGTAAACGGCTGGAATTGTAAAGGGAATTGGGGATTGGATTTGCAGAATTTAAACAAGGAAAAGTAAATTGCATCAAACAGAAAAGTAAAAGAGTGTTTGGGTTGAATCGGATCTGAAGCAAAACAAGTAAATGAACATGAAAAGTTGCAGAATTTAAACAAGGAAAAGTAAATTGCATCAAGCAGAGAAGTAGAAGAAGGTTTGGGTTGAATCGGATCTTGAAGCAGTAAAGTGACTGAACATGAAAACAGTAAACAGAAAATGTAAAATTTGGGAAATTAGATCTCAGGACCCAGAGACTAGAAAACCAAGTCTAGATCTCAATGCCTTCCTAGATCCAACAAGAAATTGTAATTGAAACTCAAAGAAAGTGGATGAAGAGCAATTGACAGAAATTGAAATTCAATCAAGCAGTAAATAAAGCAGTGAGATCCAAGGTTGAGATTGAAACAGAATTTCTTCAATTCTCCAACCCAAAAATCCAAGACAATTGTAGTTGAAATTGAAAGCAATAAAACTGAGAGGAAGAGAAGTGAATTCTCCTTCCCCAAGACAAAGATATTAAAGATCACTCAATATCCAAAGCTCTCCGAAAACTATTATGAAAATTCCAAAAGAAAGCTCTCTGAATAACTTGAATTCTATCCTATTTATACACTTTCTTCAAATGATCTTCAAGCCTTGAGTTGGGCCTTTGCTCTTGGTGGAATTGGGTTGAAAGAGGCCTTGGTTGATTGCTCTTGGAGTTTGAAGAGGACCCAAAGTGAACCAATTGAACCGGGTTGGAGTTTTGCAAAAGTTGGACCAAAAGTTTGAGCAAAAGTTAGGGGGCTAACTTTTGCCCAAACTTTTCATATCAGCAACTATATCCATCTGATACCAACGTTGGTGCCAAAGTTAGGGGTCTAACTTTGGCCCTAACGTTGGCCTTACCTTGTGCACTTGTGGCGCCAACGTTAGCCACCAAGTTAGGGGCTAACGTTGGCGCAAACTCATTTAAAAACCAATTAATTTTAGCTTAAACCTCATGATTTTGTGTCAATTAAAGGGTGGTTGATTGATTCAATAAAACCATGCAATTCCACTCCAAATTACTTACTTACAATGCAAGAAAATGTATAAAACCTAATGAAACAAGTGAAAAATGCTTGCAAAGCTAGGCTAAGATGACTTGTCATCACAACACCAAACTTAAAGCTTGCTTGTCCCCAAGCAAGAAAAGATTTATTGAGAAGAAAGAATGAACTGGAAGAGGATGTTCATGCTAGTAGAGTATTATTGGTAGTTCATGGGATTTTGTGTGGATATGTAAATACTCACTTCTTACTGACTCCTAGGCCTAGAAAGTCTCCTTCAAGCTTCAAGTAACATACTGCTATGACCTCTCATTATTCCTTTATCCTTGGCTATTACTTTGTTTATAAGCTTTATTTGAGTGTCATGTGTAGCAAGTTCATTTTCTTTTCTTTATACTTGACACATTATTCACCATAGACACTTGGCTCACATCCCTTCTTAAAACATTGATGCCCAGCACCTCTTTGGGTTACTAAATGCCTTGTAGTTAGGTTGCTCTTGATAGTGGACTTTCAGCTGATGATCCCGGATTAGTTAACCCAAGTCACCGAGTGTTGATGCACTCCTAAGAGCTTACTAATCCAAGCAGATCCTAGTACAAAGACACCACAGGCATATATTTTAAAGTTCAAGCTATTGGTGTCCAGCTTTGTTTCTTTTTGTTTTCTTTTGTTCTGCCACTTTTTGGCTATCTCTTTTCTTTCCTTCTTTTTGTTTTTCTTTCTAACCAAGGAATTTTTTATTTAATTGAGATTCATAGACAGTAGGCCACTCTTTACTTAGAATGAGATATCCTAGCTCTTTATTCACTAAAAGTGAGCTATTATACAACCAAACACATACCACCACTTACTTTTATTCTACTTCTATCTAACAGAGATCATCTTGCTTCACATTCAAACTTTTCTTTTATTGAACTTAAAGATGCAGGGGACAACACATGCTTCTTGTCAAGTGAAAGTAAACACACAAGCACACACATAAACTAGCCTACTTATTTTAAAAGAAACAAACATAATGCAAAGACTTTTAATTAAAAAGAACTACTTAAAGATGCAAAGCCACTTAGAATCAGATAGAATGCATGTTTTTTTTTTCTTTGTAGTGATGAACAAGGAGCAAGTCCACCTTTCATTTGTCATGCCTTTTCTTTCTCCTTTCATACACTTGGCTGCTAGTGTTCCCACCATCCGTGTTTGGTGCCTGTTGACCTCGCCAAAAGCCAGCCTTATTCATAGCCTCCTCCACTCTATCTTCAAGTCTCATAGCATTGCCTACCTCTACCTCACTTCTCTTTTTGAAGAATTCATCAAAAGTTGGGAAAGCCGGATCCATGTTGTGCAAATGTTCTCCAATATAGTTCAAGTTGATTTGGCTATTGATGTTGTAATCGGCTTGTACTTCATACCTTGCATCTTGGAGTGTTGTGAACTCTTTGAGAGCCCTCAAATTTTCAGCTTGCATCTGTTCCAACTTTCCAAAAGATTCATGAGATTGAAAAGCATGTTCTTCTTGCATCACAAGGAATCTTGACTCGAATTCACTTTGTTTGTTCATTATTCTTAACTCCCTTTCTTCTTGTGCTTGTTGGTTTTTCATGTACAGAGAATGGTATTCCTCTTGCCTCTCTTGGATTCTCGTGTACTGTTGTGACAATCTTCCTATTACTTCTTGCATTTGAGTCATATCCATATTGCCATGTGGGAAAAAGTGTGGCTGTTCCTCCTCTTCTTGTGGCTCTTCTCCTATGTGTGGCTCATCTTCTTCCATTTGTTCTTCTTTTTCCCTTCTTCCATGTGGTCTTCGGCCTTGATGTGCTTCAAGGGGCATCATCATTCGTTCAATGGTTATGGGCATGCCTTGGCTTAACCACATTGGATTCTCCTCTTCCATTGGAACTTTGGCCTTTCCACACAACCTCCAAATGGTACTCGGATAGTATAACCAAGTTCTGGCCGAATTCTTCTCAGCCAGCTTTTGAATGTCTTTTGCAAGGATGTCATGAACTCTTATCTCTCCTCCCACAATGATGCAATGCAGCATCACGGCTCTCTCCCTGTTAACTTCTGAGGTGTTCACTGTGCCCAGAATTGACTTTTCATCAACTCATACCATCATTTTGCTTCCGGGGTGAGGTTACATCTCTTCAAGTACTTATATCTGTTCTTGTCATCTCCTTCCCACTCTGAGTTCTCCATACAAATGTATCTCGCAATCTCATCATAATCCTGATTCTCATTCAATCTTTGTTGGTATCCCGGTTCACTAAAGCGGACTGACTTTAGTTTCAAGACTTTCTTGATTGCATCCGGGCTGAAGTCTACTTCCACCCCCCGCACATAGCTCTTGTACGTTGGGGGCTCACGCATGTCAAGCCTTGGGACATTTGCATAGAACTCTCTTACGATATTGGCATTGATTCGGATGGCTGGTGATGCAAGTTCCTCCCACCTCCTCTTCCGAATTTTGTCCTTCATTTCTTAACATCCATCATCCGGCAACAAGAATGGAATTTCAGGATAGATTCTTTTCTCGTTCATCTATTGAATTTGCATTTGATGAAACCAAGACTTGAATCTCCGTTGGTCATATTCATGTGTGTCTTCCTCCACCATGGGATCTTTCCCTTTTCTTCGTTTGGTTCTTGAGGAGGAGGCCATGGTCACTTGGTTGGTTGAGAAGGAGTGTGAAGAATGTTGGAGAGTTTGATGTGTGTTTGGAGCAAAAAGAAATTGAAACCGAACTTGCTATGACAAGAAATGATGAAGAGAAGTTTAAATGGTTGGAGTTTAAAGTAAGAGAAATGTTGCACAGAGCTTGTTATGTTGAGGAGTGATGAAGGGAGTGAAGTTTCCAAGGTTGGAGTGATTCGGTCATGTGCATGGCTTGAAGGTGGTATGCTTTTAAATGAGCAATGAAGGGATGGGATGCAATTAGACTTATGGAGATCAAAGGTATGCATGTAAGGATGAATGAAGACAAAGTTTGCTCCTTCCCTTGCCTTTGCCGTGATCATTCTCAAGGAGTGGCAGATTTCTTTTTCGAGGCATGTGATGGGATTTTGTCCTCATGCTATGCTTTCCTTTGTCTTGCCTTTTTCTTTGAAGATTCTTTGACCTCCTAGTCACCACAACAAGACAACATACATTAGTTTTATCCAACCGTAGCAAGGGTGTTCTTTTTATTAATACTATGTGAACCATCAATTCTTATATCATTTGAACCGTGACACTCTCCTTGGAGGACACCAAACTTAATGTTTGGTCATATATAAAGAAAAGGAGTATCTTCCTCCAATTAGTGAGATTCAAATGCTAAATGTTCATAAGAATTGTTTTCATCATACTTTCTTTTTCTCCTTTTTTTTTCATGAAGGATCAATTGTATCCCTAAATCGTTGCATCAAGGTTTGATGAACACCAAACTTGTTTCTTGTCAAAGGGTACATCACAATTAATGCCTTCATTACCGGAAAAGAATTTGTCCATTTATAAGATTTTGAAAAACAACAATTGTATGATTATTGATGCATGAGTTTCTACTTTTCATGAAGCTATGTGGACACCAAACTTAGTGTTTGGCCATATGCTTTGTCAAGATACTCCAAACATGCAAAATGGAATTATTTGTAACATTGGTTTAGTGTGCTTGAAGGCACACCAAACTTAGCATATGTTTCAAAATAGTGCATGCAGTCAATGGACATGTTCATGAAAAGAGAAAAGAATTCATGCTCAATTGATCATAACTTATTGAATTTAAAATGACATGAATCTTAAAGCATGGGTTGCCTCCCATGGAGCGCTCTTTTATTGTCATTAGCTTGACA
>NC_029794.2:67786802-67788103 GCF_000816755.2 Arachis ipaensis
ATTACTTTCTTTGAGCTATATGGCTGGTTGTCCTTCTCTTTAAGTTTCTCAGTGTTTTTGTTTGGCATCACAGCTTGCTCCTTAGCTTCATCGTCCTTTGCTTGCTTCTCATCCTCTGTTGGTTCTTTGATGCTCTCTGCTTGCTTCTGTGTAGTGTCATTGTTGCTTATCAATGTTCTCCCGCTCCTTAATTGTATTGCCTTGCATTCCTCCTTGGGATTTGGGATTGTGTCACTAGGCAGTGAATTTGAAGGTCTCTCAACAGATACTTGCTTGGAGAGTTACCCAATCTGCTTCTCTAGGCTCTTTAATGAAGCTTCATGGTTTTTGTTTGTTATTTCCTGGTGTTTCATCATTTTTTCTATCAAGGTCTCTAAGTTGGTGAGTCTTTGAGGTTCAGGTGGTGCTTGTGGTGGGTTGTGAGATGTGGGTGGTGGATCATAGGCATTTTGGTTGGTGGGTTGGTTATTGGATTGGTACTGGTTGAGAGTTGGGTAGTTGTTTTGAGGTTTTCTGTATGTGTTTTGGTTAGTCTGCTGATGGTTGTAGTTTTGGTTGTTTTTTGGGTTGTTTTGATTTGAGTTCCTCTGCCATGGGTGTTGGTTTTGGTTGTGAGTGTCTCCCCATCTGAGGTTGGGGTGATTTTTCCATGAGGGGTTGTAGGTATCACCATGGAATTCATTTGAATTTGAATGCATGTACTGGACTTGTTCCTGCTGTTGCTCCTCTTGGATTTCTTCATTTTGCCCCCATGTGGCTGATGGTTGGCTGGTGTTAACTGCTGCAACTTGAAGGCCATCAATCCTCTTGGTCATTTGCTCAAATTGTTGTTGAATTTGCTGCTGCATTAATTTGTTTTGAGCCAGGATTAAATCCACTCCTTCTAGTTCCATTACTCCTCTCCTTTGTGATGGTTGGCGGCCTCTTTGATGAGCAAAGAAATATTGGTTGTTGGCCACCATATCGATGAGTTCTTGAGCCTCCTCTGCAGTTTTCATGAGTTGCAAGGAACCTCCAGCTGAATGATCCAAAGCTTCCTGGGATTTCAGTGTTAAGCCTTCATAGAAGTTCTGCAGTTTCTCCCACTCATTAAACATGGCAGGGGGACATTTACTGATTAGAGCCTTGTACCTCTCCCATGCCTCATAGATGGGTTCAGCCTCCATTTGTGTAAATGTTTGTACCTCAGCCATCAACCTTATAATCCTCCGAGGTGGGTAAAACTTGGCAAGAAACTTGGTTACCAAATCATCCCAGTTATTGATGCTGTCCCTTGGAAAAGATTCCAACCATTGAGTGGC
>NC_029794.2:67788336-67807595 GCF_000816755.2 Arachis ipaensis
ATCCAAGACAATTGTAGTTGAAATTGAAAGCAATAAAACTGAGAGGAAGAGAAGTGAATTCTACTTCCCCAAGACAAAGAAATTAAAGATCACTCAATATCCAAAGCTCTCCGAAAACTATTATGAAAATTCCAAAAGAAAGCTCTCTGAAGAACTTGAATTCTATCCTATTTATACACTTTCTTCAAATGATCTTCAAGCCTTGAGTTGGGCCTTTGCTCTTGGTGGAATTGGGTTGAAAGAGGCCTTGGTTGATTGCTCTTGGAGTTTGAAGAGGAACCAAAGTGAACCAATTGAACCGGGTTGGAGTTTTGCAAAAGTTGGACCAAAAGTTTGAGCAAAAGTTAGGGGCCTAACTTTTGCCCAAACTTTTCATATCAGCAACTATATCCATCTGATACCAACGTTGGTGCCAAAGTTAGGGGTCTAACTTTGGCCCTAACGTTGGCCTTACCTTGTGTACTTGTGGCGCCAACGTTAGCCACCAAGTTAGGGGCTAACGTTGGCGCAAACTTTTGGTACCCAGGGAGTGATTTTCAAGTTCCAACGTTAGCCCAAAAGTTAGGGGCTAACGTTGAGGCTAACTTTTCACCCAAAAGTTTGTGCAAAAGTTTGATGCTAACTTTATGTCCAGCTTTTTGCTTCCTGGTTCAATTTCACTTATTCCATTGTCTTCTCTTTACTCCTAGCTATTCCTTCTTGCTTCAACCTTTCTCCAAGCTTTCTTCACCTATCATTAATCAACCAAACACATCAAAGCTATGCTTGAAATCATGAGATATTCATTCTTTCATAATATTTGACAATTATAGTATAAAACCTCATGAAATAGCATGAATACATACATGGTTGATTAAATCAAAGGAAACATGAAAATCTACCTAATTGGCTTGCTTGTAGCTCAAGAAAGTGCATAAGATGACTTGTCATCAAGCATCTATGAACATAAAAGAGAAATTAACATTACAAATCATGAGAATGAGAGAGTAGAAGTAAGAAATCATAAAAGAAACAAGATGGGAACATGTAATTAAACCTAGATCTAAGATGGAAATTAACCTAACCTAATTCTAGAGAGAAGAGGGAGCTTCTCTCTCTAGAAACTAACCTACATGATGCTATACTACCAAATAATTGCTCCCCCTTTGCCCATGCCTGAATTCTGCATGAAATAGCATCAGAAATGGGATGGATTGGGCCCAAAATGAGCTGCAAAATCGCTGGGGGTGATTTCATTAAAGTGGACCCACGGCAGAATTGGCGCGCACGCGTACATGGCGCATACGCGCCCCTGAACCCGAAGCAACATATGGCAAAATTTATATTATTTCAAAGCTCCGGATGTTAGCTTTCCAACACAACTAGAACCGCCTCATTTGGACCTCTGTAGCTCAAGTTATGGTCGATTGAGTGCGAAGAGGTCAGGCTTTACAGCTTTACGGTTCCTTCTTTTCTTCATGAGTTCTCCCACTTTGCATGCTTTTCTCCTCAGTTCTTCCATCCAATACTTGCCTTATGAACCTGAAATCACTTAACAAACACATCAAGGCATCGAATGGAATTAAAGTGGATTAAAATCACCAATTTAAGGGCCTAAAAAGCATATTTTTATACTTAAGCACAATTCAAGGGAGAATTACAAAACCATGCTATTTCATTGAATAAATGTGGGAAAAGGTGATAAAATCCCCCAAATTAAGCATAAGATAAACCACAAAATTGGGGTTTATCAAAAGGCTTCTCAACTATCTTGTACAATTCTTAAGGGATCACTTCATGTACTTCCACCTCACTCCCAATCATGATGCAATGGATCATAATGGCCCTTTCAATGGTCACTTTTGACCGATTGCTAGTAGGGATAATAGAGCATTAGATGAATTCCAACCATCCTCTAGCTATGGGCTTGAGGTCAGTCTTTCTTAGTTGAGTGGGCCTGCCTTGGAAATCTCTTTTCCACTGTGCTCCATCCACACAAATGTCTGAGTGCAATTGATCCAGTCTCTTATCAAAGTTGACTCTTCTATTGTAAGGATGTAGATCTCCTTGCATTAAAGGCAAGTTGAACACCAACCTCACACTTTTCGGGCTAAAATCTAAGATTCTCCCTCGGACCATGGTGCTCCAATTCTTTGGATTTGTGTTCACACTAGTGTCATGGTTTTTACTAACCCAGGCATTAGCATAGAACTCTTGCACCATTAAAATCCCAACATCTTGAATGGGATTGGTTAGGACTTCCCAACCTCTTCTCCGGATCTTTCTTCAGATTTCCGGATACTTATTCTTCTTGAGCCTGAAAGGGACCTCAGGGATCACCTTTTTCTCTGTCACTACTTCATAGAAGTGGTCTTGGTGGACTTTGGGGATGAATCTCTCCATCCCCTAAGATTCAAAAGTGGCAGCTACTGCCTTCCCTTTCCTCTTTCTAGAGGATTCTCCAACCTTGGGTGCCACAAGTGGTAATAGAAAGCAAAAAGCAACGCTTTTCCAACACCAAACTTAAACTCATTGCTTGTCCTCGAGCAAAAATAAAGAAAAGAGAAGAATGGAATAGAAGAAGAAGAAAATAAAAGGAGAGAGAGGGCTCAGCCGAATGGTGCTTTAGGATGTGTGAGAGGTGTGTGTATGAAGGGTTAGAAGAAGGGGTATTTATAGGAAGTGGGTAGGGTTGGGTTCGGCCATGGGTTGGGGAATTGGGAGGGAAATTTGATTTTGAAGTGGGTGGGGGTTGGTAGGATTTATGATGGTTTTGGGAAAGTGATATGGATGTGATTGGGCTAGGTTTTATAGGAAAGAATGTTCGGGGAAGTGTGAAAGAGAGAGGGATAAAGTGGGGTAGGTAAAGATGCTGTGGGACCCATTGGTCCTGAGAGGCTAGGGAATTCAGATGCCCTGCCCTCTGAATTGGCGTTTGAATGCCCAGGGTCTGCTCCCTGGCTGGCTTTCAACTTCAACAACACTCCATCCAGAGTGTTCTGTTTTCACTACTTTAACATTTCTATCTCTTTTCTGACTGCTTCACATGATCATGAACCTAAAAATATAAATTAAATAAAAATAAAATAAAGGAAAATAGAAATAATTAATTAAGGTTGGGTTACCTCCCAACAAACGCTTCTTTAACGTCATTAGCTTGACGGTTAGCTCCTTACGAAGGTGAGTATGGGCTCAAATTTTTGCCCCTAAAAGTGAACTTTCTTCCTGTCTTCTCATGAATGAGCTCCACATGCTCTAGAGATAGGATACGACTCACTGTATGTGGTATGACTGGTTTCTCGGTGAAGATAACTCTGATGCCAGGTGAGAGGCCTTCAGTTGGGACTTTCTTGTCCCTCCAGCCTTTAGGTACTTTCTTTCGAGTACCTTTGTTTTCAGTGCTTGTTAATGGTTTTCCAACACCAAACACAGAATTGATGTTTGGGGACTCTGCAAAGATCTACACAGAAAGAGAGGGTTGGAACACTAAGTGTTGTACAGTTATGTCTCTTTTCTTAGAGGGAGAGTTGGGATTGGACATCTTGAACAAGATGTAGTTCTCTCCTAGTTGGAAAACCATTTCTGCCTTTGCCACATTAATCATGGCATTTGCAGTAGCTAGGAAGGGTCTTCCAAGGATGATAGAATCATCCTCATCCTCTCCTATGTCTAAGACTATGAAGCTTGCAGGGATGTAGTGGTCTTCCACCTTTACCAAGATATCCTCTACAAAGCCATATGCCTTCTACTGAATTCTTCATCTTAGGATCATCTTTTACTTTTCCTTTTTGGTTTTTTTCTAAGAATTGAAAGTTGGATCTAAATTTCCTTTTCTGTTTTTATTTTCATTTCTTCTTCAATTTCTTTTCTGTGTTGTCAAGGGAGTAATTGAGATCTAGATCTGCTTTCTGTTCTCATTACTCCTTTTCAATTGTCAATTTCTCTTAGGATTTCATAATTGAGTTAAGTTTTTCTACTGTTTCTTTCTCCAAGCAATTTTCCAATTCTGTTTTGCTATTGAGATCAAGATCTGAATCTCTGCATCTCATAGTTCACTGATTTACTTCAATTTACATTTTCTCGTTCAATTCTGAATCCCAGTACCCAAATTCTTTTACTCTTCAAGCAATTTATATTTCCCAGCAATTTAGATTCAGCAATTTAAGTTTCTTGCACTTTAAGTTGTAGTCATTTACCTTTCTTGCAATTTAAGTTTCAGCTCTTTTACTTTCTTGCTCTTTAAGTTCCTGCAATTTACTTCTTCTGCACTTTATGATTCAGCAAATTTTCATTCTGCATTTTTATTCACTTGCAATTTAGCTTCTGTAAATCAATTTTCACTCAAATCATCAAACATTCACTTAACTAAATTCATCACCTAACTAAAATTGCTCAATCCATCAATCCCTATGGGATCGACCTCACTCTTGTGAGTTATTACTACTTGATGTGACCTGGTACACTTGCCGGTGAATTTTGTGTGGAATCGTTTTTCCCTCATCAAGTTTTTGGTGCCGTTGCTGGGGATTGATTTAGATTGACAATGATTAAGTAGGGTGATAATCTAGATTAAGCACTTTTTCTTTATTTTTGTTTAGCATTCTAACTGTTTGAGTTTTTGCTTAAGCTAATCGTAACCACATTCTAGCAGTAGAGTGTTTCATTTTCGTTTCTGGTTTTGTTTATATGTTAGAAGGAAGAAGAGGTGAGTCAACCTCCTTTGATTCTGAACTGGAGAGAACACTTTTGAAAAGAAGAAGAGAAGCAAGGGGAAAGGGAGTTGTAGGCGAAGCAGAATCAGAAGGAGAGGATCAAGTGATGGAGGATAACATCCCAAATGACACTGATGGTGTAGCCAAAAATAATGGCTAGCCTCTGAGAAGAGTCTTAGCTTCCTACACTATCCCCAACCCAAGAAATTGTGGGAGTAGCATCCTAACTCCCAATGTCCTTGCCAACAACTTCGAACTCAAGCCTCAATTGATTATCCTGGTTCAAAATAATTGTCAATATGGAGGAAGTGCTGCTGAAGATCCAAACCAACACCTCTCTGTGTTTTTGAGAATCTGTGACACTGTCAAAACCAATGGAATCCACCCTGATATATACAAGCTTCTTTTATTCCCATTTTTACTGAGAGACAAAGCCACATATTGGTTAGAAACCTTCCCTAAAGAGAGCGTTACCAGCTGCGATGATTTGGTTAGCAAATTTCTAGCCAAATTCTATCCACCCCAAAGAGTCATCAAGCTAAAAGCTGATGTGCAAACCTTCAGACAGCAAGAAGGAGAATAATTATATAAAGCTTGGGAGAGGTATAAAGCTCTAATCAGAAGGTGTCCAGAAGGAATGTTCAGTGAATGGGTAGAGTTGCAGAATTTCTATGAAGGCTTGTCCTTACCTTCAAGGAAAGCTTTGGATTATTCATCAGGAGGATCTTTACAAATGATGAAGACTGCTCAAAAGGCACATGATCTCATAGACATGGTGGCCAACAATGAGTATTTCTACTCCTCTGAAAGGCAAGCAGCTCCAGAGAAGGGTGTGTTTGAGCTTGAAGGAGTTGATACCATATTAGCTCAGAATAAACTCATGCACCAGCAGCTCCAACAGAAAATTGAAACAATATCAAAGAGGATGGATGGATTACAACTTGTAGCAGTAAGCACAACTAACTAACCACCTGTGGTGTGGGGACGGCAGGAGGAAAACTATGAAGAGCAGTGATGAGCGGATAATTTATACGCTTTTTGGCATTATTTTTACATAGTTTTTAGTATGATCTAGTTAGTTTTTAGTATATTTTTATTAGTTTTTAATAAAAAATCACATTTTTGGACTTTACTATGAGTTTGTGTGTTTTTCTGTGATTTCAGGTATTTTCTGGCTGAAATTGAGGGACTTGAGCAAATATCAGATTCAGAGGCTGAAGAAGGACTGCAGATGCTGCTGGATTCTGACCTCCCTGCACTCAAAGTGGATTTTCTGGAGCTACAGAACTCCAAATGGTGCGCTCTCAATTGCGTTGGAAAGTAGACATCCTGGGCTTTCCAGAAATATATAATAGTCCATACTTTGCCCGAGTTTAGACGACATAAACTGGCGTTCAATGGCAGTTCCATGTTGCATTCTGGAGTTAAACGCCAGAAACAGGTTGCAAACTAGAGTTAAACGCTAGAAACAGGTTACAAATTGGTGTTCAACTCCAAGAGAAGCCTCTACACGTGTAAAGCTCAATGCTCAGCCCAAGCACACAGCAAGTGGGCCCCAGAAGTGGATTTCTGCATCATTTACTCATTTCTGTAAACCCTAGTAACTAGTCTGATATAAATAGGACCTTTTACTATTTTATTAGACATCTTTGATCAGTTTTATGCTATCTTAGACCTTCATGAGGGCTGGCCACTCGGCCATTCCTGGACCTTGTTCTTATGTATTTTCAACGGTAGAGTTTCCACACACCATAGATTAAGGTGTGGAGCTCTGCTGTTTCTCATGAATTAATACAAAGTACTATTGTTTTTCTATTCAATTCAAGCTTATTCTTATTCTAAGATATTCATTTGCACTTCAATATAAATGTAATGATCGTGACAGTCATCATCATTCCCAATCTATGAACGCGTGCCTGACAACCACTTATGTTCTAACTTAGATTGAATGAATATCTCTGGGATTCCTTAATCAGAGTCTTCGTGGTATAAGTTAGAATCCATGGACGGCCATTCTTGAGATTCGGAAAGTCTAAAGCTTTGGATTATTCACAGGAACAACTTTAGCTCAAACCATGTGGAAAAATAATTCATGATATAAGGATATCATGAATTAAAACCTAATCATGTCAAATATTCCTAATAAAATATCTAAAACTACTATTTTTCAGGTTATAATATTGAAATGTGAAGGAAGTAAAACCTGATAAACATAGTTGACCAACGCATCCCTTGAAGACCCACACTAGGAGGGCATGAACCCAATGAAATCTCCTGCAGCTCGACACTTTCCTACAGAATGATTTTCCTAGTTTAGCACGCACGTATGAAATTTCCAGCACCTATTGCTTCCGTTTATGCCAAACACAGAAAGGAATCATAACAAATTGAGAATCAGAAGGCGAAACCCCCAAAATTAGAAAACCTAAAATTAGAACCCAAAACCCCCAAAAATTCACAGAACCAATTGAAAATTGATACATACCTTCTGTATCTCAATTAGTCATTGCAGTTCATCATCACTATCAAAATCATACACACCTTTGAACTACAAAGTGAGAGCGAGTTAGAGAATGAGCAAGAAAGAGAGGATATAGAATAGAGAATGCTTACCTGGTGACAGAGGATACGACGATGGTATTGAGCAGTGACAGTGAAGAGATGAGCGGCGGCGCAACGGCTTGGAGACAGTGCAGCAGCTCAGCGGCGAGCTCCAATCGACGGCAGCGCCGCGACAGAGCACGAAGGCGGCGATACATCCCTCCTTCCTCCCTTCGAGCTCCTCGGCGGGGGCACAGAAGCCCGACGGTGGCAGAACGGCGACTTAAACAAGCCCTAGCAGTGGTGGTGGAGCTTCAGCGGTGACGGAGCACCTCCTTTTTCTCTCCTCCATCGCGTTTCTTCTCATCCTCGAGCTCTCTCTCTCACTGGTGCTCGACGACGACGGCGACGGCGGCGGAGTCCTAGACAGCGTCGTCCTCTCTTTCCTTCCTTCCCTTCTCCTCTCTGATTTCTTCTCTCTTTCGTGTTTGTGTATGTTGAGTGAGGATAAGAGTGTGTGCTGCACTGCTGCGTGAGTGAGGGGGAGGGCCAACAAATTTTTTTACTAAGTGTTTATTGAGGATTCCCATATTAGGAGACATTTTAAAAGCGCACCCGAAACAGAAAAAATAAGCTACTCTTTACAAGCGTTCCCTTAGATGAGAAAAGTGTATTTATAGATATTTAGATAAGGCTACGTTTTATAAGTGATTTCTAAAATATCTAAGGCTACACTTTTTAAATGATACCACAATTGTGTATCCTTTTCTCATATAAAAAGGCAACACGGAGAAAAGCGTAGCCTATTCTATGAATAGGCTACGCTTTTCAAATGTAGCTTAAAAGAAGTGTGGCTGAATGGGTATTTTTCTTGTAGTGTTTACAAGGTGGCTGACAAGTCCTCCACTTGGGCAAGGATAGCCTTTCCTCACCTCATATGCCACCTCTGCAATTCGGCTGGAATTGACATAGAGGGAGACATCCTCATTGAAGAGGACAAGCCCATCACTAAGAAAAGGATGGAGCAAATAAGAGATCATGGACCTCAACAAGAGCATGAGGAAATTCCCCACCATGAAATCCCTGAGATGCCTCAAGGGATGCACCTTCCTCCACAAAACTATTGGGAGCAAATCAACACCTCCCTAGGAGAATTAAGTTCCAACATGGGACAACTAAGGGTGGAACACCAAGAGCACTCCATCATCCTTCATGAGATTAGAGAATATCAAAGAGCTATGAGGGAGGAGCAACAAAGGCAAGGAAGAGACACAGAGGAGCTCAAAAACACCATTGGTTCTTCAAGAAGAGAAAGACACCATCCTCACTAAGGTGGACTCTTTCCTTAATCTCCTTGTTCTTATTTCTCTGTTTTTCTTTTATTATGCTTTATGTTTATTTATGTTTGTGTCTTATTACATGATCACTAGTGTTTAAGTGTCTATGTCTTAAAGCTATGAATGTCCTATGAATCCATCACCTCTCTTAAATGAAAAATGTCTTAATTACAAAAGAACAAGAAGTACATGGTTTCGAATTCATCCTTGAAACTAGTTTAATTATTTTGTTGTGGTGACAATACTTTTTTTTTTCTGAATGAATGCTTGAACAGTGCATATGTCTTTTGATATTGTGGTTTCTGAATGTTAAATATGTTGGCTCTTGAAAGAATGATGAAAAAGGAGAAATGTTGTTGATAATCTGAAAAATCATAAAATTGATTCTTGAAGCAAGAAAAAGCAGTGAATACAAAAGCTTGAAGAAAAAAAAAAGAGAAAAAAAATGGCAAAAAAAAAGAAGAGAAAGAAAAAGAAAAAGCAAGCAGAAAAAGCCAAAAGCTCTTTAAACCAAAAGGCAAGAGCAAAAAGCCAATAGCCCTTAAAACCAAAAGGCAAGGGTAATAAAAAGGATCCAAGGCTTTGAGCATCAGTGGATAGGAAGGCTTAAAGGAAAAAAATCTTGGCTTAAGCGGCTAAACCAAGCTATCCCTAACCATGTGCTTATGGCGTGAAGGTGTCAAGTGAAAACTTGAGACTGAGCTGTTAAAGTCGAGGTCCAAAGCAAAAGAAGAGTGTGCTTAAGAACCCTGGACACCTCTAGTTCGAGACTTTAGCAAAGCTGAGTCACAATCTGAAAAGGTTCACCCAGTTATGTGTCTGTGGCATTTATCTATCCGGTGGTAATACTGGAAAACAAAGTGCTTAGGGCCACGGCCAAGACTCATAAAGTAGCTGTGTTCAAGAATCAACATACTGAACTAGGAGAATCAATAACACTATCTGAATTCTAAGTTCCTATAGATGCCAATCATTCTGAACTTCAATGGATAAAGTGAGATGCCAAAACTATTCAAGAGGCAAAAAGCTACTAGTCCCGCTCATCTAATTGGAGCTAAGTTTCATTGATATTTTGGAATTCATAGTATATTCTCTTATTTTTATCCTATTTGATTTTTAGTTGCTTAGGGACAAGCAACAATTTAAGTTTGGTGTTGTGATGAGCGGATAATTTATACGCTTTTTGGCATTTTTTTTACATAGTTTTTAGTATGATCTAGTTAGTTTTTAGTATATTTTTATTAGTTTTTAATAAAAAATCACATTTCTGGACTTTACTATGAGTTTGCGTGTTTTTCTGTGATTTCAGGTATTTTCTGGCTGAAATTGAGGTACTTGAGCAAAACTCAGATTCAGAGGCTGAGGAAGGACTGCAGATGCTGCTGGATTCTGACCTCCCTGCACTCAAAGTAGATTTTCTGGAGCTACAGAACTCCAAATACAGCGCTCTCAATTGCGTTGGAAAGTAGCCATCCAGGGCTTTCCATCAATATATAATAGTCCATACTTTGCCCGAGTTTAGACGACGCAAACTGGCGTTCAACGCCAGTTCCATGTTGCATTATGGAGTTAAACGCCAGAAACAGGTTGCAAACTGGAGTTAAACGCCGGAAACAAGTTACAAACTGGCGTTCAACTCCAAGAGAAGCCTCTACACGTGTAAAGCTCAATGCTCAGCCCAAGCACACACCAAGTGAGCCCCAGAAGTGGATTTCTGCTTCATTTACTAATTTCTGTAAACCCTAGTAACTAGTCTGATATAAATAGGACCTTTTACTGTTGTATTAGACATCTTTGATCAGTTTTATGCTATCTGAGACCTTTATGAGGGCTGGCCACTCGGCCATTCCTGGACCTTGTTCTTATGTATTTTCAAGCTTATTCCGATTCTATGATATTCATTCGCACTTCAATATGAATGTAATGATCGTGACATTCATCATCATTCCCAACCTATGAACGCGTGCCTGACAACCACTTCTGTTCTACCTTAGATTGAATGAATATCTCTGCGATTCCTTAATCAGAGTCTTCATGGTACAAGTTAGAATCCATGGACAGCCATTCTTGAGATCCGGAAAGTCGAAACCTTGTCTGTGGTATTCCAAGTAGGATTTGGGAAGGGATGGCTGCGACGAGCTTCAAACTCGCGAGTGCTGGGCGTAGTGACAGACGCAAAAGGATCAATGGATCCTATTCCAGTATGATCGAGAATCGACAGATGATTAGCCATGCAGTGACAGCGCATTGGACCATTTTCACTGAGAGGAGAGGATGTAGCCATTGACAACGGTGACGCCTAACATACAGCTTGCCGTAGAAAGGAGTATGAATGATTCGAATAAGACAATAGGAAAGCAGAGGTTCAGGAGGAACAAGCATCTTCATACGCTTATCTGAAACTCTGACTAATGAATTACATAAGTACATCTATCTTTAATTTACGTTTTATTTAGATCTTAATTATATTTTAATTATCAAATATCCATAACCATATGAATTTGCCTGACTGAGATTTGCAAGATGACCATAGCTTGCTTCAAGCCAACAATCTCCGTGGGATCGACCCTTACTCACGTAGGGTTTATTACTTGGACAACCCAGTGCATTTGCTGGTTAGTTGTGCGAAGTTGTGACAAAGAACTAAGATTATGAACGTGCGTATTAAGTTTTTAGCGCTGTTAGCAAGGAATGAACCGTCACGATTTCCGCGCACCATATTTTTTAGAAGAAAATAGAAAAGAAGAGGAATCCTCTATATCACAGTATAGAGATTCCTTATGTAAGTATAAGAAGAGAATAATGGAGAAAGGAAAAGATAAGAATCTAAACACAAGGGAGAGGAATGAGTTCGAATTCTTGGGTGAAAGAGAGGTGTTAGTAGATGAATAAATAATTAGAAAGAGATGAGGAGAAGATAAATTCGAAAATTAAATAAATTAAAATAAAAGTATTTTTGTTTTTAAATTGAATTTAAAATAAAAAATAAAAATTAAAGTTCGAAAATTAAGAAAGGAAAATTGAATCAAATTAAATTAAATTAAAACCAATAAGTTAATTTAAAAAGGAATTTTGAAAAAGAGGGAAGGGATTTTCGAAAATTAGAGAGAGAGAGTTAGTTAGGTAGTTTTGAAAATGATAAGAATCAAACAAAAAGTTAAGTGGTTGATTGAAAAAGATTTGAAAATCAATTTTTGAAAAGATAAGAAGTTAGAAAAGAAGTTTGAAAAGATTTTGAAATTGATTTTGAAAAAAATGTGATTGACATTTATTTTGAAAAAGATTTGAAAAAGAAATTTAAAAAGATTTGATTTTTGAAATCAAAGTTGATTACTTGACTAACAAGAAACTAAAAAGGTATTATTCTAGAGTTTAAAGATTGCACCTTTCTTACTAGGCAAGTAACAAACTTAAAAATTTTGAATCAATCACATTAATTGTTAGCATTAATTTCGAAAATATGAAATAAAAATAAGAAAAAGATGTTGAAAATCAATTTAAAATTTTCGAAAATCATAAAAGAAAAACGAAAAAGATTTGATTTTTGAAAAATATTTGAAAAAGATAGAATTTTTAAATTGAAAATTTGATTTGACTCATAAGAAACAACTAAATTTTAAAAAGTTTTCAAAAAGTCAACTCAAATTTTTGAAAATTATGAGTGAAATAAGGGAAAGATTTTTTTTTATTTTTGAATTTTTAATGATGAGAGAGAAAAACACAAAAAAAGACACAATGCATGGAAATTTTAGATCGAAACACATGATGGATGCAAGGACACTATGAATGTCAAGATGAACACCAAGAACACTTTGAATGTCAAGATGAACACCAAGAACTTATTTTTGAAAATTTTTAAGAAAAGAAAAATATGTAAGACACCAAACTTAGAAATTTTCAAACTTTAGACACTAACAGTTCAAAAATGTATATGGAAAACAAGAAAAGACACAAAACAAGAAATCATGAAGATCAAACAAGAGGATTTATCAAGAACAACTTGAAGATCATGAAGAAAGCATGATGAATTTTTGAAAAATGCAAGAAAATTATAAAAGCATGCAATTGACACCAAACTTAAAAATTGATACAAGACTCAAACAAGAAACACAAAATTATTTTTGGTTTTATGATTTTATTAAATTTTTTTTTTGCTTTGTATTATTTTTCGAAAATAAAATTAACAAAAACAAAAAGCTTAAAATTAAAATAAAATTACCTAATCTGAGCAACAAGATGAACCATCAGTTGTCCAAACTCGAACAATCCCCGGCAACGGCGCCAAAAACTTGGTGCGCGGAAATCGTGACGGTTCATTCCTTGGTAACGGCGCTAAAAACTTAATACGCACGTTCATAATCTTAGTTCTTTGTCACAACTTCTCACAACTAACCAGCAAGTGCACTGGGTCATCCAAGTAATAAACCTTACGTGAGTAAGGGTCGATCCCACGGAGATTGTCGGCTTGAAGTAAGCTATGGTCATCTTGCAAATCTCAGTCAGGCAGATTCATATGGTTATGGATATTTGATAATTAAAATATAATTAAAATATAAATAAAACGTAAATTAAAGATAGAGGTACTTATGTAATTCATTGGTGAGAGTTTCAGATAAGCGTATGAAGATGCTTGTCCCTCCTGAACCTCTGCTTTCCTATTGTCTTCTTCGAATAATTCATACTCCTTTCTATGGCAAGCTGTATGTTAGGCATCACCTTTGTCAATGGCTACATCCTGTCCTCTCAGTGAAAATGGTCCAATGCACTGTCACTGCATGGCTAATCATCTATCGGTTCTCGATCATACTGGAATAGGATCCATTGATCCTTTTGCGTCTGTCACTACTTCCAGCACTCGCGAGTTTGAAGCTCGTCGCAGCCATCCCTTCCCAGATCCTACTCGGAATACCACAGACAAGGTTTAGACTTTTCGGATCTCAAGAATGGCCGTCCATGGATTCTAACTTATACCACGAAGACTCTGATTAAGGAATCCCAGAGATATTCATTCAATCTAAGGTAGAACAGAAGTGGTTGTCAGGCACGCGTTCATAGGTTGGGAATGATGATGACTGTCACGATCATTACATTCATATTGAAGTGCGAATGAATATCTTAGAATTGGAATAAGCTTGAATTGAATAGAAAAACAATAGTACTTTGTATTAATTCATGAGGAACAGCAGAGCTCCACACCTTAATCTATGGTGTGTAGAAACTCTACCATTGAAAATACATAAGAACAAGGTCAAGGCATGGTCGAGTGGCCAGCCCTCATGAAGGTCTAAGATAGCATAAAACTGATCAAAGATGTCTAATACAATAGTAAAAGGTCCTATTTATATCAGACTAGTTACTAAGGTTTACAGAAATGAGTAAATGATGCAGAAATCCACTTCTGGGGCCCACTTGGTGTGTGCTTGGGCTGAGCATTGAGCTTTACACGTGTAGAGGCTTCTCTTGGAGTTGAACACCAGTTTGTAACCTGTTTCTGGTGTTTAATTCCAGTTTGCAACCTGTTTCTGGCGTTTAACTCCAGAATGCAACATGGAACTAGAGTTGAACACTAGTTTACGTCGTATAAACTAGGACAAAGTATAGACTATTATATGTTGCTGGAAAGCCCTGGATGTCTAATTTCTAACTCAATTGAGAGCGCGCAATTTGGAGTTCTGTAGCTCCAGGAAATCTACTTTGAGAGCAGGGAGGTCAGAATCCAGCAGCATCTGCAGTCCTTCTTCAACCTCTAAATCTGATTTTTGCTCAAGTCCCTCAATTTCAGCCAGAAAATACCTGAAATCACAGAAAAACACAAAAACTCATAGTAAAGTCCAGAAATGTGATTTTTTATTAAAAACTAATAAAAATATACTAAAAACTAACTAGATCATACTAAAAACTATGTAAAAATAATGCCAAAAAGAGTATAAATTATCCCCTCATCACATCTTTTTCATTTTTCTTTTATGATTTTCGAAAATTTCAAATTGATTTTCAACATCTTTTTCTTATTTTTATTTCATATTTTTGAAATTAATGCTAACAATTAATGTGATTGATTCAAAATTTTTATGTTTGTTACTTGCCTAGTAAGAAATGTGCAATCTTTAAACTCTAGAATAATACCTTTTTAGTTTCTTGTTAGTCAAGTAATCAACTTTGATTTCAAAAATCAAATCTTTTTAAATTTCTTTTTCAAATTTTTTTCAAAATAAATGTCAATCATGTCTTTTTCAAAATCTTTTCCAACTTCTTTTCTAACTTCTTATCTTTTCAAAAATTGATTTTCAAATCTTTTTCAATCAACCACTTAACTTTTTGTTTGATTCTTATCTTTTTCAAAACTACCTAACTAACTCTCTCTCTCTAATTTTTGAAAATCCCTTCCCTCTTTTTCAAAATTTCTTTTTAAATTAACTAATTATTTTTAATTTAATTTAATTTGATTCAATTTTCCTTTCTTAATTTTTGAACTTTAATTTTTATTTTTTATTTTAAATTCAATTTAAAAACAAAATACTTTTATTTTAATTTATTTAAGTTTTGAATTTCTCTTCTTCTCATCTCTTTCTAATTATTTATTCATCTACTAACACCCCTCTTTCACCCAAGAATTCGAACTCATTCCTCTCCCTTGTGTTTAGATTCTTATCTTTTCCTTCCTCCATTATTCTCTTCTTATACTTACATAAGGAATCTCTATACTGTGACATAGAGGATTCCTCTTCTTTTCTGTTTTCTTCTTTTTCATATGAGCAGGAACAAGGATAAGAACATTCTTGTTGAAGCTGACCCTAAACCTGAAAGGACTCTGAAGAGGAAGCTAAGGGAAGCTAAAGCACAACTCTCTGGAGAAAATCTGATAGAAATTTTCAAAAAAGAAGGAGACATGGCCGAAAATAATAACAATGCAAAGAAGATGCTTGGTGACTTTACTGCACCTAATTCCAATTTACATGGAAGAAGCATCTCAATCCCTGCCATTGGAGCAAACAATTTTGAGCTGAAACCTCAATTAGTTTCTCTGATGCAACAGAATTGCAAGTTTTATGGACTTCCATCCGAAGATCCCTTTCAGTTTTTAACTGAATTCTTGCAGATCTGTGATACTGTTAAGACCAATGGGGTTGACCCCGAGGTCTACAGGCTTATGCTTTTCCCGTTTGCTATAAGAGACAGAGCTAGAATATGGTTGGACTCTCAACCTAAAGACAGCCTGAACTCTTGGGATAAGCTGGTCACGGCTTTCTTAGCTAAGTTCTTTCCTCCTCAAAAGCTTAGCAAGCTTGGAGTGGATGTTCAAACCTTCAGACAGAAGGAAGGTGAATCCCTCTATGAATCTTAGGAGAGATACAAGGAACTGACCAAAAAGTTTCCTTCTGACATGATTTCAGAATGGACCATCCTGGATATATTCTATGATGGTCTGTCTGAATTATCAAAGATATTATTGGACCATTCTGCAGGTAGATCCATTCACCTAAAGAAAATGCCTGCAGAAGCTCAACAACTCATTGGCATGGTTGTAAATAACCAGTTCATGTACACTTTTGAAAGGAATCCTGTGAGTAATAGGACACCTCAGAGGAAGGGAGTTCTTGAAATTGATACTCTGAATGCCATATTGGCTCAGAATAAAATATTGACTCAACAAGTCAATATGATCTCTTAGAGTCTGAATAGATTGAAGGAATCATCCAACAGTACTAAAGAGGCATCTTCTGAAGAAGAAGCTTATGATCTTGAGAACCCTACAATAGCAGAGGTGAATTACATGGGTGAACCCTATGGAAACACCTATAATCCCTCATGGAGAAATGATCCAAATTTCACATGGAAGGATCAACAAAAGCCTCAACAAGGCTTTAATAATGGTAGAAGAAATAGGTTTAGCAATGGCAAGCCTTTTCCATCATCCACTCAGCAACTGATAGAGAATTCTGAGCAGAATCCATCTAGCTTAGCAAATATAGTCTCTGATCTATCTTAGGCCACTGTAAGTTTCATGAATGAAACAAGGTCCTCCATTAGAAATTTGGAGGCACAAGTGGGCCAGCTGAGTAAAAGAGTCACTGAAACTCCTCCTAGTACTCTCCCAAGCAATACAGAAGAAAATCCAAAGAGAGAGTGCAAGGCCATTGATTTAACAATCATGGCTGAACCCAAAGAGGAGGAGGAGGACGTGAATCCTAGTGAGGAAGATCTCCTGGGACACTCAGTGACCAATAAGGAGTTTTTCTTTGAGGAACCAAAAGAATCTGAGGCTCATCTAGAGACCATAGAGATTCCATTGAACCTCTTTCTGCCCTTCATGAGCTCTAATAAGTATTCTTCCTCTGAAGAGGATGAAGACATTACTGAAGAGCAAGTTGCTAAGTACCTTAGTGCAATCATGAAGCTGAATGCCAAATTATTTGGTAATGAGACTTGGGAAGATGAATCTCCCTTGCTCAACAATGAACTGAATGCATTGAATAGGCAAAAATTACCTCAAAAGAAACAGGATCCTAGCAAATTCTTAATACCCTGTACCATAGGCACCATAACCTTTGAGAAGGCTCTATATGACCTGGGGTCAGGAATAAACTTAATGACACTCTCTGTAATGGAGAAACTTAGGATCTTTGAGGTGCAAGTTGCCAGAATCTCATTAGAGATGGCAAAAAACTCAAGAAAACAGGCTTATGGATAAGTAGAGGACGTGTTAGTAAAGGTTGAAGGCCTTTACATCCCTACTGATTTCATAATCCTAGACACTGGGAAGGAAGAGGATGAATCCATCATCCTTGGAAGACCCTTCCTAGCAACAGCAAGAGCTGTGATTGATGTGGACAGAGGAGAACTAGTCCTTCAACTGAATGAGGACAACCTTGTGTTTAAAACTCAAGGATCTCCTTCTGTAACCATGGAGAGGAAGCATGAAAAGCTTCTCTCACTGAAGAGTCAACCAAAGCCTCCACAGTCAAACTCTAAGTTTGGTGTTGGAAGGCCACAACCAAACTCTAAGTTTGGTGTTAAACCCCCACAGTCAAACACTAAGTTTGGTGTTGGGAGGTCCCAACAATGCTCTGAACATCTGTGAGGCTCCATGAGAGCTCACTGTCAAGCTATTGACATTAAAGAAGTGCTTATTGGGAGGCAACCCAATGTTAATTAACTGTATCTATTTTATTTTCCTTGTGTTATTTCGTGTTTTATTAGGTTGATGATCACGTGGAGTCATAAAAACTACTGAAAAATCAAAAATAGAATGAAAAACAGCATTAAAAATAGCACATCCTGGAGGAGAGCAGTCTGGCATTTAAACGCCAGAAACAAGCATCTGTCTAGCGTTCAATGCCAGAAACAAGCACCAAGCTGGCGTTTAACGCCAGAAACAAGCATCTGCCTGGCATTAAACGCCAGAAACAAGCTACATTTGGGCATTTAACGGCAGAAACAAGTAGCAATCTGGCGTTAAACACCAGGATTGCACAGCAAGGGCATTTTACACGCCTAATTGGAGCAGGGATGTTAAGTCCTTGACCCCACAGGATCCCTCAGGATCTGTGGACCTCACAGGATCCCCACATCTTCTTCTCTCCTCTTCACACCTTTTCATAACTCTCTTCCCCAAATACCCTTCACCAATCACCTCAATCGCTCTTTCCCATCACCTCTTCACCACTTACATCCATCCTCTCTTCCCCATAAACCCCACCTACCTCCAAAATTTAAACTCTTTTCCCTCCCAAACCCAACCCTAATGGCCGAACCCTAAATCCCATCCCACTCCTATATAAACCCCTCTTTCCTTCTTCATTTTCACACAACCCAACCCTCTCTTCTTACCCTTGGCCGAATACACCTTCTCCCTCCATCTCCTCCATTCTCTTTCTTCTTTTCCTTCTTTCTTTCTTCTTATGCTCGGGGACGAGCAAACATTTTAAGTTTGATGTGGTAAAAGCATAGCTTTTTGTTTTTCTATAACCATTTATGGCACCTAAGGCCAGAGAAACCTCTAGAAAGAGGAAAGGGAAGGCAATTGCTTCCACTTCTGAGATGAGAGATGGAGAGATTCATCTCAAAGGTCCATCAAGACCACTTCTATGAAGTTGTGGCTAAGAAGAAAGTAATCCCTGAGGTTCCTTTCAAGCTCAAAAAGAATGAGTATCCGGAGATCCGACATGAGATCCGAAGAAGAGGTTGGGAAGTTTTCACCAACCCTATTCAACAAGTCGGGATCTTAATGGTCCAAGAGTTCTATGCAAACGCATGGATCACTAGGAACCATGATCAAAGTGTGAACCCAAATCCAAAGCATTGGCTTACCATGGTTCGGGGGAAATACTTAGATTTCAGTCCGGAAAATGTAAGGCTGGCGTTCAACTTGCCAATGATGGAAGAAAATGCACGCCCCTACAGAAGAAGGGTCAACTTTGATCAAAGGTTGGACCAAGTCCTCATAGACATATGTGAGGAAGGAGCTCAATTAAAAATTGACTCAAGAGGCAAGCCGGTTCAATTAAGAAGGCATGACCTCAAACCAGTGGCTAGGGGATGGCTAGAGTTCATTCAACGCTCAATCATTCCTACTAGTAACCGGTCTGAAGTTACTATAGACCGGGCAATCATGATCCATAGTATCATGATTGGAGAGGAGGTGGAAGTTCATGAGATTATACCTCAAGAACTTTACAAGGTGGCTGAC
>NC_029794.2:67807625-67807818 GCF_000816755.2 Arachis ipaensis
ATGCCACCTCTGCAATTCGGCTGGAATTGACATAGAGGGAGACATCCTCATTGAAGAGGACAAGCCCCAAGCCCATCAAAGGATGGAGCAAATAAGATATCATGGACCTCAACAAGAGCATGAGGAAATTCCCCACCATGAAATCCCTGAGATGTCTGATGTCTCGCACCTTCCTCCACAAAACTATTGGGAG
>NC_029794.2:67810177-67818062 GCF_000816755.2 Arachis ipaensis
GAGGTGGAAGTTCATGAGATTATACCTCAAGAACGCTAGAAGGTGGCTGACAAGTCCTCCACTTGGGCAAGGATAGCCTTTCCTCACCTCATATGCCACCTCTGCAATTCGGTTGGAATTGACATAGAGGAAGACATCCTCATTGAAGAGGACAAGCCCATCACTAAGAAAAGGATGGAGCAAATAAGATATCATGGACCTCAACAAGAGCATGAGGAAATTCCCCACCATGAAATCCCTGAGATGTCTCAAGGGATGCACCTTCCTCCACAAAACTATTGGGAGCAAATCAATACCTCCCTAGGAGAATTAAGTTCCAACATGAGACAACTAAGGGTGGAACACCAAGAGCACTCCATCATCCTTCATGAGATTAGAGAAGATTAAAGAGCTATGAGGGAGGAGCAACAAAGGCAAGGAAGAGACATAGAGGAGCTCAAAAGCACCATTGGTTCTTTAAGAAGAGGAAGACGCCACCCTCACTAAGGTGGACTCTTTCCTTAATCTCCTTGTTCTTATTTCTCTGTTTTTCGTTTATTATGCTTTATGTTTATTTATGTTTGTGTCTTATTACATGATCACTAGTGTTTAAGGGTCTATGTCTTAAAGCTATGAATGTCCTATGAATCCATCACCTCTCTTAAATGAAAAATGTTTTAATTACAAAAGAACAAGAAGTACATGGTTTCGAATTCATCCTTGAAACTAGTTTAATTATTTGGATGTGGTGACAATACTTTTTGTTTTCCAAATGAATGCTTGAACAGTGCATATGTCTTTTGATATTGTGGTTTATGAATGTTAAATATGTTGGCTCCTGAAAGAATGATGAAAAAGGAGAAATGTTGTTGATAATCTGAAAAATCATAAAATTGATTCTTGAAGCAAGAAAAAACAGTGAATACAAAAGCTTGCAGAAAAAAAAAGAGAAAAAAAGAAAAATGGCGAAAAAAAAAAGAAGAGAAAGAGAAAGAAAAAGCAAGCAGAAAAAGCCAAAAGCTCTTTAAACCAAAAGGCAAGAGCAAAAAGCCAATAGCCCTTAAAACCAAAAGGCAAGGGTAATAAAAAGGATCTAAGGCTTTGACCATCAGTGGATAGGAGGGCCTAAAGGAATAAAATCATGGCTTAAGCGGCTAAACCAAGCTGTCCCTAACCATGTGCTTGTGGCGTGAAGGTGTCAAGTGAAAACTTGAGACTGAGCAGTTAAAGTCGAGGTCCAAAGCAAAAGAAGAGTGTGCTTAAGAACCCTGGACACCTCTAATTCGGGACTTTAGCAAAGCTGAGTCACAATCTGAAAAGGTTCAACCAGTTATGTGTCTGTGGCATTTATGTATCCGGTGGTAATACTGGAAAACAAAGTGCTTAGAGCCACGACCAAGACTCATAAAGTAGCTGTGTTCAAGAATCAACATACTGAACTAGGAGAATCAATAACACTATTTGAATTCTAAGTTCCTATAGATGCCAATCATTCTGAACTTCAATGGATAAAGTGAGATACCAAAACTATTCAAGAGGCAAAAAGCTACTAGTCCCGCTCATCTGATTGGAGCTAAGTTTCATTGATATTTTGGAATTCATAGTATATTCTCTTCTTTTTATCCTATTTTATTTTTAGTTGCTTCGGGACAAGCAACAATTTAAGTTTGGTGTTGTTATGAGCGGATAATTTATACGCTTTTTGGCATTATTTTTACATAATTTTTAGTATAATCTAGTTAGTTTTTAGTACATTTTTATTAGTTTTTAATAAAAAATAACATTTCTGGACTTTACTATGAGTTTGTGTGTTTTTCTGTGATTTCAGGTATTTTCTGGCTGAAATTGAGTGACTTGAGCTAATATCAAAGTCAGAGGCTGAAGAAGGACTACAAATGCTGCTGGATTCTGACCTCCCTGCATTCAAAGTGAATTTGCTGGAGCTATAGAACTCCAAATGGTGCGCTCTCAATTGCGTTGGAAAGTAGACATCCAGGGCTTTCTACCAATATATAATAGTTCATACTTTGTCCGAGTTTAGATGACGCGAACTGGCGTTCAACACCAGTTCCGTGTTGCATTCTGGAGTTAAACGCCAGAAACAGGTTGCACACTGGAGTTAAATGCCAGAAACAGGTTACAAACTGGCGTTCAACTCCAAGTGAAACCTCAACACGTGTAAAGCTCAATGCTCAGCCCAAGCACACACCAAGTGGGCCCGAGAAGTGGATTTCTGCATCATTTACTCATTTCTGTAAACCTAGTAACTAGTCTGATATAAATAGGACCTTTTACTATTGTATTAAACATCTTTGATCAGTTTTATGCTATCTTAGACCTTCATGAGGGCTGGCCACTCGGCCATGCCTGGACCTTGTTCTTATGTATTTTCAACGGTAGAGTTTCTACACACCATAGATTAAGGTGTGGAGCTCTGTTGTTCCTCATGAATTAATACAAAGTACTATTCTTTTTCTATTCAATTCAAGCTTATTCTAATTCTAAGATATTCATTCGCACTTTAATATGAATGTAATGATCGTGACAGTCATCATCATTCCCAACCTATGAACGCGTGCCTGACAACCACTTCTGTTCTATCTTAGATTGAATGAATATCTCTGGGATTCCTTAATCAGAGTCTTCGTGGTATAAGTTAGAATCTATGGATGGCCATTCTTGAGATCCAAAAAGTCTAAACCTTGTCTGTGGTATTCCGAGTAGGATCTGGGAAGGGATGGCTGCGACGAGCTTCAAACTCGCGAGTGCTGGGTGTAGTGACAGACGCAAAAGGATCAATGGATCCTATTCCAGTATGATCGAGATCCGATAGATGATTAGCCATGCAGTGACAGCGCATTGGACCATTTTCACTGAGAGGACAGGATGTAGCGATTGACAACGGTGACGCCTAACATACAGCTTGCCATAGAAATGAGTTTGAGTGATTGGAAGAAGACAATAGGAAAGTAGAGGTTCAGGAGGAACAAGCATCTTCATACGCTTATCTAAAACTCTCACCAATGAATTACATAAGTACCTCTATCTTTAATTTACGTTTTATTTATATTTTAATTATATTTTAATTATCAAATATCCATAACCATATGAATCTGCCTGACTGAGATTTGCAAGATGACCATAGCTTGCTTCAAGCCGACAATCTCCGTGGGATCGACCCTTACTCACGTAAGGTTTATTACTTGGACGACCCAGTGCACTTGCTGGTTAGTTGTGCGAAGTTGTGACAAAAAACTAAGATTATGAACGTGCGTATTAAGTTTTTAGCGCCGTTACAAAGGAATGAACCGTCACGATTTCCACGCACCAAGTAGCAACCTGAACAAGTGTAGTACATGCACAATTAAGGTTCTGGATCAAATGACTTTCATGGAGACACTTATAACTCATCCTGGAGAAACCACCCTAATCTGAAATGGGGAGAGAACCAAAACCAGCAGCCTTGGCAAAGAAACTCAAACCAAAATAATTTCAAAAACACAAACCATCAAAACCATCAAAACACTAACCAAAACCAATACAGAAAACCACAAAACAATCAACTCCAACCCAACTACTATCCACCCAACAACGCATCCACTAACCAAAATAACTATCATCCACCCTCAAAACCCCATAACCAACCACAATCACCCCAAGAATCTCAAGGGATATCCAACTTGGAGATAATGATGGAAAATATGATCAAGCATCAACAATTGGCCAGCAAAAACCATGAAGCATCATTATGAAATCTGGATAAGCAAATTGGCTAATTATGCAAGCAAACAGTGGCTGAAAAACCAACCAATGCACTGCCAAGTGACACCATTCTTAACCCCAAGGAAGAATGCAAAGCTATCCAATTAAGGAGTGGAAGAACTTTGGTAAATGAAAAAGAAATCTTCAAGAGGCCAGTTGAGAATGATATGGGCAGCAAGAAGCAAGTAGAGGAAAAAGACAAGCAAGACCAAGAGAAACTCAAGGAAAAAAAGGAACAGCCACAATCTTCAAAGGAGGATAAGCAAAGTATAGAGGAGCCTCTACAAGCTTCCAAGAAAGAGGAGAAGCCATACACTCCCTCTATTCTATATCCTCAAAGGTTCAACAGAGAGCTTAAAGACCAACAGTTCCCAAAGTTCCTAGAAGTTTTTAAGAAACTGGAGATCAACATTTCACTTGCTAAAGCTCTAGAACAAATGCCTCTATATACACAATTCTTCAAAGAGCTCATCAATAAGAAAAGGAGCTGGAATAAGAAAAAAATGGTAATCTTGACCCAGGAATGCAGTGCTGTCATCCAAAGAGGTCTTCCACCAAAGCTAAAAGATCCAAGAAGCTTCATCATATCTTGCACTATAGGCAACAGACCATTGGACAAAGCCCTCTGTGATCTAGGAGCCAGCATCAACATGACGCCTCTCTCATTAATGAAGCAGCTTGCAATAGAGGAACTCAGGCCAACTAGAATGTCACTTCAAATGGCTGACAGATCGCTCAAAATACCTAATAGAGTTGTGGAGAATTTGTTAGTAAAAGTAGAAGAATTCATATTTCCTGCAGACTTTGTCATTTTAGACATAGAGGAAGAAGGACACAACTTAATCATTTTGGGGAGGCCCTTTCTAGCCACTGCAAGGGCTATAATTGATGTAGAGAAAGGTGAGATAACACTCAGAGTGCATGATGAAAAGATGATTATCAATGTCTTTAAGCCATGCAATATCCCATGAGAAAGAAAAGCATATGAGAGTGGAGATGGTGGAAAAAGTAGAGAGAGGGTTACTTGAGACTAACAACCAGGAGGAACAAGAAGTGGAAACAGAAGTGGAACAAGATTTTATAGAAGAGGAAGTGGTAGAAATCTCCTCTGAAGGCAAGACAGAGGAGAAGCCAAAACAAGAGTTAAAGCCTCTCCCCCCTCATCTCAAATATGTATTTCTTGGGGAAGCAGAGGCCTTGCCAGTGATCATAAATTCTTCTCTGAACATAGAAGAAGAAACAAAGTTGATTGAAGTGTTGAAAGCTCACAAGACAGCCTTGGGTTGGACGATTGATGATATCAAAGGCATAAGCCCTCCCATCTGTATGTAGAAAATTCTATTGGAGGAAGATTCAAGCCTGTAGTTTAACCCCAAAGAAGGCTTAACCCAACTATGAAGGAGGTGGTTCAAAAAGAAGTGATGAAGCTATGGAATGCTGGGATAATCTTTTCAATATCTGACAGCTCATGGGTGAGTCCGGTTCACGTTGTGGCAAAGAAAGGAGGAATGATAGTCATTTTCAACGAGAATAATGAGTTAATTCCCACCAGGACAGTGACTGGGTGGAGGATGTACGTAGATTACAGAAGATTGAATGATGCTACAAGGAAAGATCATTTTCCTCTCCAATTCATCGACCAGATGCTGGAAAGATTGGCTGGCCATGCATACTATTGCTTCCTGGACGGGTACTCTGGATACAATCAAATAGTGGTGGATACCAAGGATCAAGAAAAGACTTCCTTCACCTGCCCATTTAGAGTCTTTGCTAACAAAAGGATGCCCTTTGGGCTGTGCAATGCCCCTGCAACTTTCCAAAGGTGTATGCTTTCTATATTTTCTGACATGGTGGAAAAATTTTTAGAAGTCTTCATGGATGATTTTTCTGTCTTTGGAGATTCATTTGACACCTGCTTGCATCATTTAACTCTTGTTTTGAAAAGATGCCAAGAAACTAATCTGGTATTGAATTGGGAGAAATTCCATTTCATGGTTCCTGAAGGGATAGTTCTTGGGCATAAGGTTTATAGTAAAGGTATAGAAGTTGACAAAGCAAATATAGAAATCATTGAAAAGCTTCCTATACCTGTTAATATAAAAGCAGTGAGAAGTTTTCTTAGACATGCTGGTTTTTACAGGAGATTCATCAAAGATTTTTCAAAAATAGCAAAACCACTAAGCAATTTGCTAGTGATTGACAATCCTTTCATCTTTGATGACAATTACAAGCATGCCTTTGAAACTTTAAAAAGAAAACTCATTACAGCACCAATCATCACAACCCCAGATTGGAAATTGCCTTTTGAACTTATGTGTGATGCAAGTGACTTTGCAATTGGTGTTGTATTGGGGCAGAAGAAAGACAAACTGCATCACGTTATTGACTATGCTAGCAAGGTGTTGAACGAAGCACAGAAAAATTATACCACCACTGAGAAAGAACTCTTGGCAATTGTATATGCATTTGATAAATTTAGACAATACTTGATTGGTTCAAAGGTTATAGTATATACTGATCATGCTACTCTCAAGTATCTCACGTCTAAATAGGATTCAAATCCAAGGCTTATTAGGTGGGTGTTGCTGCTATAAGAATTTGACATTGAAGTGAAAGATAGAAAAAGGAATGAGAATCAAGTGGCAGACCATTTGTCAAGACTATCACCAGAAGCTAACCAAGCTCCACATTCAGTGAACGAAAACTTCCTGGATGAACACCTTTTACAAATCCAACAAGCTCCCTGGTTTGCAGACATTGCAAACTACAAAGTTGGAAGGAAGATTCCCCAAGAATTCACCAAGCAATAAGTGAAGAAGCTACTCAATGAGGCCAAGAAATTCTTATGGGATGAACCATTCTTATTCAGGAGGTGTCTAGATGGAATGATTAGGAAATGTGTTCCTGAGAGTGAGATGGGAGACATACTATGGCATTGCCATGGCTCAGCTTATGGTGGACATTTTGGGCCAGAAAGAACAGCAGCCAAAGTACTTCGAAGTGGATTTTATTGGCCAACCATATTCAAGGATGCGAGAGAGTTTGTTCATCAATGTAATGAGTGCCAACGAGTTGGAGGGTTAACAAGAAGGAATGAGATGCCTTAGAATTACATCTTGGAGGTAGAACTCTTTGATCTTTGGGCATAGATTTTATGGGCCCCTTTCCACCTTCATATTCTTTCAAATACATACTTGTAGCAGTAGAGTATGTTCCAAAGTGGGTGGAAGTCATGGCAACAATCACATGTGATGCACAAGTTGTCCATCAATTCCTTAAGTAGCACATTTTTACTAGATATAGAGTGCCTAAGGGTCTTGTCAGTGATGGTGGTAGTCATTTTTGCAACAAACTGATGGAGAAACTACTTTATAAATATGGGTTGATGCATAAAGTAGCTACACCATATCACCCACAAACCAATGGCCAAGCAGAGCTTGCAAATAGGGAGTTGAAGAGGATTTTGGAGAAAACAGTGGGGAACACAAGAAAGGATTGGGCCAGAAAATTAGAAGATGCTCTTTGGGCATATAGAATAGCATTCAAAACTCCTATTGAAAAGTCTCCTTTTCAGTTGTTATATGGCAAGTCTTGTCATCTTCCTGTAGAGCTTGAGCATAAAGCTTTCTGGGCCACTAAACTCCTCAACCTTGATTCTCAGGTAGCAGGAGAGAAGAGGCTATTGCAATTAAATGAGTTGGATGAGTTTAGACTGGAAGCCTATGAAAATGCTAAGATATACAAGGAAAAAGCCAAGAGATGGCATGACAAAAGGATCTCAAAGAAGGAGTTTAAACCAGGATAGCAAGTACTCTTGTATAACTCCAGACTCAAAGTTTTCCCTGGCAAACTCAAGTCTAAATGGACTGGCCCCTACTTGGTGACAAAGGTTCTACCTTATGGAAGCCTTGAACTCCTAGATGAAGCAACAAAGAGCAATTTTACAGCAAACGGTCACAGGACAAAGCATTATTTGGGAGGCCCTTAGGACAAAGAGAAGGAGATTCAGAAATTAAGTTGAGTAAGAATGAAGGATGTCAAGCTAGTGACATTAAAAGAGCACTTGTTGGGAGGCAACCCAACCAGAGGTAGTTTTCTTTCCCTAAACTATTTCAATAAAAAAGAGTTAAGTAGATTTATATGT
>NC_029794.2:67818092-67835037 GCF_000816755.2 Arachis ipaensis
TAAAAAAGGGTTAAGTAGACTTATATGTATTACGAGGAGCTAAGTTTGGTGTTGCACACCAAAATAATTTAAGGGTGAATGAAGGATGCTAAGTTTGGTGTTCCACCAAAAATCTCATTTAAAAACACATTCTAACCCTCTGCATAAATGGTTACTAGCTCCAAATAATCTGGGAAATCACTAAACCGTTGTCTGTCTTCTAGTTCTTAGTTTTATTACTTCTTCTAGTTTTTAGTTTTATTACTTTTAGCAAAAGCACATGATTTCATGTAACTGATGCATCTTAGACTATAGCAAGGAACTAAGTTTGGTGTTCCCTCACCAAATTAAGTTCAAGAATCTATAATAATTCATGCATGCTAACCATCTGCCTAAGTGCTTGGGAAAAACAAGCAACATCCAATAATTATGCAGAAAAGACACTCAACCTCTTAAAAAAATCTCCACAAGGGAAAATGCAAAAGTAAGAGATGATGATGACAAAAGGAAAGCTGCAAGACACCCCTGAGAGGTTGTATTGTTACAAAATTTACTCTGCTGTGAGATATTCTGAATGAGAAGTTGCTGTTTACCTTGATATTTAGTGCAAAGAGTGCAAATTTTGATGTCTGTTAAAAATATACTAGCTGCATTATGCTTGTTGTCACTCATCTGCTTTAAATTCATGTCTTGTTTCCCTTTTGCATCTATAAGAGAAAATGTTTGAAATAGAAAGTGATTGTCCAATGTAGTAGGAATTAGAATAAAGACTTGTGGTGGTAATTGCTTGATTGAGATTATAAGCTCAATAATAAAAGCTGCAGAATAGAATATTCTTTGCAGTGTGAACTTAGTTTCTATTATGAGACTTTTTAATTAATGAACATCCCTACAAAATAAAGAAAAGTAAGAAAGAAAAAGGAAAGAAAAGCCAAGGATTGTCAACAAGAAAGAAAGAAATAAATAATAGGGCTAGACACCAATAGCTTGGACCTTAGGACATATGCCTGTGGTGTTTCTGTACTAGGATATGCTTGGACAATTAGGTTTTGAGGATTCTTTTAAAACTTGGTAACTTGGATTAACTAATCCGGGATTATCAACTGAAAGTCTATTATCAAGAGCAACCTAGTTACAAAGTATTTAGTAACCCAAAGAGGTGTTGGGCATCAATGTTCCTAAGAAGAATTATGAGCCAAGTATCTGTAGTGAAGAAGTGTTGAGAAAAATTGAGCCAAAATGCTACTGCAACACTTGACACTGAGCCACCACTGAGAAATAAGCTTTCTAAGCAAAAGAATGATGGAAAAATCAAAAAGGGATCAATCAAAGAGCAAGGAATTATAATAGCAACTCTAGTGAATCCTCAAAGATGCATTTCTTATCTATCAGCAAAGAATAAGTGAGCTGCATCTTGTCTGCATAAAATTCCATAGTCTTAATTCAATTACCTGCTAAATAAGGATATATGTTTCTTTATTTCATTTCATTTCTTCTCATGTTTAGTGCTTGCTTTGGGACAAACAAGGTTTAAGTTTGGTATTGTGATGACAAGTCATCTTATGCTAGTTTTACAAGCATTTTTCATTAGTTTCATTAGGTTTTATGCACTTTCTTGCATAATAAGTAAGTAATTGGAGTGGATTTTCATGATTAACTTGAATCAATCAACCATCATTTATTTTACACAAAATCATAGGTTTTATGCTAGAATTAATTGGTTTTATGAATGATGCAAAGATCTAGTGATTTTGGTGGGACTTTGATTATTTGTTTGGTTGCTTGTAGGTGAGGAAATGAAGAAAAGAGGGAGGCCAATCAAGGGAGCAACGTTCAAAGAGTGAACTTGGAATTCACTAATGCAACACATCAAAGAGGCAAGGGATAGCGTTCAAAATTTGAATGTGGCGTTCACTTTGTGAACTTTATCGGGCTCTCCAGCTTTGGAGGCAAGCTTTTGGCCATCCATGCACTAAGGGAGTTCAATAAGTGAACTTGGAGTTCACTAATGCAACGCCCATGAAGAAAAGTTTGGCACATAAAGGAGTAGCGTTCAAAAAGTGAACGCCACGTTCTGATGCACGGAAAACTTGTCTCGCAACAAATTCCCCTTCGGCAAGTGTACCGAATTGTTGTCAAGTAATAACTCATAAAAGAGTGAGGTCGAATCCCACAGAGATTAACAGATTAAGCAATCAATAGTTGATTGATTAACCTAGTTAGACGATTCAGATTTGGATGATGAGTAACAAAGGAATGTAAATTGCCTGAATGTAAAGAAAGCAATAAAGTGCAGAAAAGTAAAATGGCAAGAAAAGTAAATATAAGAACTAAAAATAAAATGAACATTGGGATCAAGAGATATTGCAATCCTCCGGATCAAGTTCATTCTCATCTCTTCCTCAATCAATGCATTCATTAATCTCCTTGGCAATCTTAAGTGATCGAATTTCAATTCCTTGTAATTCGATCTCTCAAATCTTGATCAATAGCCAATTCCTTGGTCAATTACTCATGAGAAGAGATGAAGTATTATGGTCACTGATTATACCACATGCATTTCCCAAATCAAGTGTTGGAAGGATTATAGTCACATATCCATCCACACCCAATTTGGTCCAGCATGAGAAAGCATTTCTAACATGATCTCTTCATTCCTCTTTCAAGGTTCAGAAGAGATCCAAGTATGAATAGTTTCTTTTCCAAGATAACTACCCAACTGGATGAAGATCGAAAGCCCTCTAGTAAAATCAAGAGGAAAGAAAGAAGAAGAAGAATAAGAACTACACTTAATCCATTGAATCACAATAGAGCTCTCTAACCCAATGTAAAGAGTTAGTTGATCAATGCTCTACAAAAATAGAAAAGAAAGAAAGTGCAGAAAAGTAAATATGAAGATTCAAACTGAAATTGAAAATTCAACATTCATAAATGAAAATTATAACTAAATGAAAGAGAAGGAAAAGTGTGTGAGGGGAGGGAGTCCGACGACCCCTCTTCAATCCCCCTTCCAGAATTTCAGTCCAGCCTCCCGAATTCTTTCAATGTAAAGACTAAGGCCTTTATATAGGCTCTCCTAAATTACAAAATGAAATTAAAAGTAAATTACAATTAAATGAAAATTCCTATTCTAGATGCTTCTTGTGGCCTTGATTGGTTGACGATTGTGGGCTTGCTTGCTTGATCTTTGAAGTGGACTTGAGAGAGAAGTGAGTCAAGTTGAGGTCCAGGTGCTAAAGTTAGTGCTAAAGTTAGCCACACTAACGCTACAAGTGTGGCGTTAGTGCTAAAGTTATTGTGGCTAACGTTGCACTTGCTGCCCAGTTGGTGTTTTTGGGGCTTAAACCATACCTCTTGTTTGTGCTCCAATTTCATGCTCACTATAGAGTATTATATATAGTTGGAAAGCTCTGAATGTCAGCTTTCTAACGCAACTGGAATCACCTCAATTGGACCTCTGTAGCTCAAGTTATGCTCCTTTGAAGTGGACATGGTCAGTGACAATGTTTGGTGTCACTAACGTTGTCGACCACCTTGTTTCTTCACGTTAGTTTCTTTAACGTGGGAGTTAACGTGGCTTATTGTGACTTGGCCAACGTTAGTGATAAAGTTGAATGTCACTGACGTTGGCTTCCTCTTTACTTCTTAACGTTAGAGGCCACGTTAACTAAGTTAATGTGGCAATTAACGTGGCCGCTTATGAGCTTGGTCCAACGTTAGTGATAATGTTAAGTGTCACTAACATTGGCTCCATTTCCTTTCTTCAAAGTTAATGGCACTAACTTTTCTCACTAACGTTGGGGCTTTCCTTCCTTCCACGTTAGTGCCCATGTTAGTGTAACTAACGTAGCCACTAACGTGGCTTCTTCTCTTCTTCTTTTGGCCTGAAATCAATCAAACAAATTGCATCAAAGTCTTGCTCTTAATCATGGGATCATGCATCATCCAATTTATCATATAATTCATGCAAAATTCTCATAAAATCATGTAAAGTGCACAATGTATGCTTGAATCAAGATGTAAGTGAATATCTACCCAAAACTAGCTTATTTCCTAAGAAAATGCATGAAACTACCTTAAAAACAGTAAGGAAAAGGTCAGTGAAACTGGACAAAATGCCCTGGCATCACGTTCACTAAGTGAACGCCACGTTCACTAAGTGAACATTTTCGAAGAGAGAGAGCCAAGGGAAACAATGCGTGCATCCAAGGCAGCACTCAACAAAGTGTAGCGGTCAAAATTTGAGCGCAGTGTTCAAATAGTGAATGCTAGAGCAACAAGGCGCAACAAAAGCGCACACGAGAGGAAGCGCGCAACAAAAGGAGCACTCAACAAGTGAGCTTAACGTTCACTAAGTGAACGCTAGGCAAGAAGGAATGCGCACCAAAGGCATGCCTTGGAAAAGTGAACTGGGCGTTCACTAATTGAACTGAACGCTCCCCTGGGAGTGTCACCAAGCCACTCCTGACCCATGCCACCAAGTTCCATTTTAGATCCATTTCTTCACAAACCCAAAGGCCCATTCCAAAGTGCTTAGTGACAAGAATAGAAAATGTATAAATAGGAACAAATTTGATTTGAAGAGGACCTTTAGCTCATTTTAGTTTCTCACTTTTAATTTTCATTTGTTTGAATTTGGGAATTGGGATTGGATCTATTTTCTTTTTGTTTGTTCTTTCTTCTGCAACTTCTACTTTTTGTTTTGGGTTTTGAACTAAGATTGGAGGACTCTACTGAATTCTTCATCTTAGGATCATCTTTTACTTTTCCTTTTTGGTTTTTTCTAAGAATTGAAAGTTGGATCTAAATTTCCTTTTCTGTTTTCATTTTCATTTCGTCTACAATTTCTTTTCTGTGTTGTCAAGAGAGTAATTGGGATCTAGATCTGCATTCTGTTCTCATTACTCCTTTTCAATTGTCAATTTCTCTTAGGATTTCATAATTGAGTTAAGTTTTCCTGCTGTTTGTTTCTCCAGGCAATTTTCCAATTCTGTTTTGCTACTGAGATCTAGATCTGAATCTGTGAATCTCGTAGTTCTTTAATTTACTTCAATTTACATTTTCTCGTTCAATTTTGAATCCCAGTACCCAAATCCTTTTACTCTTCAAGCAATTTACATTTTCCAGCAATTTAGATTCAGCAATTTAAGTTTCTTATACTTTAAGTTTCAGTCATTTATCTTTCTTGCAATTTAAGTTTCAGCTCTTTTACTTTCTTGCTCTTTAAGTTCCTGCAATTTACTTCATCTACACTTAAAGATTCAGCAAATTTTTATTCTGCATTTTTATTTACTTGAAATTTAGCTTCTGTTAATCAATTTTCACTCAAATCATCAAATATTTGCTTAACTAAATTCATCACCTAACTAAAATTGCACAATCCATCAATCCCTGTGGGATCGACCCGGTATACTTGCCGGTGAGTTTTGTGTGGAATCGTTTTTCCCTCATCAATTTAGATCTCAATTACTCTCTTGACCAAAACGTAAAGAAGAATTTGCAGAAGAAATAAAATGAAAACAGAAAAGAAGATTGAGATTCAATTTCCAATTCTTAGAACTATAAAAAGGAAAAGTAAAAGATGATTCTCAGATGAAGAATTTTAGTGGAGTTCTTCAATCTAAACCCAAAACAGAAAATAGAAGTTGCAGCAGAAAGTAAAATAAGCACAAAAACAAACTTAGATCTGATCTCAATTCCCGAAATTCTAAAAAGGAAAATTAAAAGAAGAAAACTAAAAAATGAGCCAAAAAAAGTCCTTCTCAAATCAAACTTGCTCCTATTTATGCACTTTCTATTTCCATCATTTAACACTTGAAGTGGGCTTTTTGGTTTGGCCTTGAATGAAAATGGGTCAGGGGTGTTGGTGCTCCTTTCAGTGGAGTGTTCAGTGCACAAAGTGAGCGCAGCGCTCACTCCCTAGGCGTGCCCCTTCGCGTTCGCAATTTTGCTTCTCTAGTGCTCTCTTGGTGAGCGCTACGTTCCAAATTTGAGCGTTGCACCATACGTGCATGGCCTCTTTAGTGCACAATTTTCCTCTTTTAGCGCTCCCTAAATGAGTGCTACGCTCGCTTGTTCAGCACTGCACCATTTGGTGCTTCTTTGGTGCGCGCCTCTCCTCACTAGCGCTGCCTTAGTGAACGCTACGTTCAATTTTTTAGCGCTACTTAGTGTACGGATGGCACGAGACCTTTGCTTCCAAGCTTGATTTCCCCGAAAAAATTAAGAAAGTGAACGTGGTGCTCACTTCCAAAGTGAATGCTAGCTGTTTGTTCTTTGAGCGTGGCGTTCCTTTTCTAAACGCAACGCTTCCCTGATTGCTTCCCTTTTCTCTTCATTTCTTCACCTACAAGCAACCAAACAAGCAATCAAAGTCTTACCAAAATTATAAGGTCTTTGCATTATTCATAAAGTCAATTAATTCTAGCATAAACCTTATGATTTTGTGTAAAATAAATGATGTTTGATTGATTTAAAATAATCATGAAAATCCACTCCAATCACTTACTTATTGTGCAAGAAAGTGCATAAAACCTAATGAAACTAATGAAAAATGCTTGTGAAACTAGCATAAGATGACTTGTCATCATAAAGTGTGATCTCTCACTTTACATTGTTTAAATAAGATCAAGAAAAAATATGTGACAGAAGATGTTAAATGGTAAAAGATTATATTTTACCAAACAATTAAGAAAAAAAATGGAAAAGATCCAGTCCCATGGTATTTAGTGGATAGCCAATAGTGGTGCATAGTTATTTACTTTATAATTTTTTTGTTTTAAATTTTATTAAAATGTGAATGGTTTCAAAATTTTTGGGAAGACGGGAGAGGTCGAGACACTAAAAATCGTTCTTAGTGGTACATGATTATTAATTCATAATTAATTTATATTTTAATGTGAATCGTTGTTCTTAATTGTGATATGAATTCAATTCATATTTTAAATTTGAGTTTCACTAGGAAACTAACTAAGAGTGTAATTAAGTGGAGCTAACTAGTTGAAAAAACAAGTTAGTTACAAAGAAAAAAAAAACTCCCACTATCCTAATTTTTAAAATTTTAAAATTAAAAATAAAAGGAAGTTGGCTTAGTTGCCTTATATTGTAGTTGACTCCCTAAACTTTATTTATTATTATTGCTTGAATTTTTGCTAATCTAAAAAAAATAAATTGATATAATACAAATTAGATTTTTTTTTTAATAAAATTGGTTTAAATTGTAAAATAAAATTAAATCGATATGATTCACATCGTAACAAAGTATATTGAATTTTTATCTTCTTAATCAATCAAAATCGTACTACAAAATATGATCTTATCTTATTGATCGTGCAAACAAAATAGTTATGAATGTATCTCGTGAACAAACAAGATATGTTGATTAAATTTTATTACTTCTCTTGTTATTAGTGCAAATTAGATATGTTCATATCTCTCATTTGGATTGTTTATATCCAGTTCATAAATAGGAGAAAATGCAATTTTTTCTGAGGACGTCTGGATCCAAATTTTTTTTAATTTATTTTATTTATTTAAAATAAAAATCCTTCAAATATAGTAACAATGACAATTTTATTCTCTAAATTTTTTTTACAATTAGGATTTCCAAACACCCTGTAAAAAAAATTAAACGAGCAATTATAACAATATTTTCTTTACGCATAAAAAGATTGAAAAGATTTAGAAGCACACAAACAACATTTAAAATAATAATAAAAGGACAAATAATCCTTGAACTTTTAAAATTTTGACAAATAAATCTCTTAGAAAAATTAATTACAAATACATCCTTGACTTTTGCAAACGGCGGACAAATACATCCTTCCATCCATCTATCTCTCCAAATACAAACTGAAATGGCTGAGGTGGTGCAATGTTACGTTACGAAACGACGTGTCCGTTACAACACCAACGTAGCATGCAACAAAAAGATAGATGACAAATAGGTCCCTGCATTAGAAAAATGTCATCGTTTTGTTGAACCAGCAGATTGTCGATATCGGCAGCGAAGTTGGGGTTGCCAGACACAGGGTTGATCTTTTACGATAAAATGTTGGATCAAGGCCACCTCCTTACTCAAGTTGTCTCCATCCCTATCATTGGCGACTGTGACATCGGCTATGGCAATCCCATCAACCTCAAGAGAACCGTCAAGGGCTTCATCCGATCTAGTTTTGCTGGAATCCTTCTTGAGGATCAGGTCTCTCCCAAAACACGCAGCCACACACAGGGAAGGAAGGTTGTTTCCATTTAAAAGGTTGTCATCAGGATTAGAGTTGCCATCGTTTCTCGAGCTGAGATCAGCTCTGATATTGTCATCATTTCTCGCACTAATGCTCGTCAGGCTGTCTCCCTCGAGGAATATGCTTGAAGGAGTAGGCAAGACACCAATACTTACTCCTCAGCAACTTGAAGACAATGGTTACAAAATTATTGTTTATCCTCTTTCTTTGATTGGTGTCTCTATACGAGCAATGCATCATCTCATTTTCCATTACGTTCACCAATTCAGTTGAATAGTTTTCAGGATTGAGATGAGATATATCATGGTTGGATTTGTAGGATGCACTCGCTGCCCTTAAAGGAGGCCACATTCCTCCTCCAGGAAGCATGTCGTCTTTTGAAGAAATCAAGGATATTGCAGGGTTCAACAAAATGACGACAATTTTTTATTGTAGGGACATATTTGTCCTCTATCTTTTTAGTTACATGTCACGTTCTACGTAATGGATATATTGGCGCCACCTCAGCCATCTATGCATTTTTTGGAGTGGTAAATAAACAGAAAAATGTATCCGTCAGCTGTTTGCAAAAGTCAGAAATGTATTTAGAAATAATTTTCCTAAAAACGTTATTAGTCAAAATTTTAAAATTTCAAAGATCTATTTGTTTTTTTTTTAAATTAACATTTAATGCCAAAATTATAACCTTGTAACCTATTAAACCTAATCCAAAACATCAAGTTTTTATATAAAAAAAAGCAAAAAACAAAAACACATAAAATGTCATTAAAATAAATTTTATTATTAAATATTCTTAATTGTATAATACCTTTTGAAAATCTTCTGCCACCTTTTGATTAACTCAACTTCTTTCCTGTAATTGCTAAAAAAAAGTGAAAGGGAGAATAATGCCATATGTCACAAAATTGGAGTAGCCACACAAGATCTATAGATGTGAATTTTTCTGAATATCCACACCGTAAAATTTTTCTTAAAAAGAATAAAAGAATGCCATTGACAAAAATATCAAAACATTAAGAAGTCTTCGTTTTGAGTTGGATTGTCAGTCAATTTGTCAACCCACACCGTATTTTGATTTTTGTTATAAACCTTATTCTGATTTGCACCATCAATTTTCTTTTTCTCCACCTCTTTAGGCTTCTCTTCCTTATTGTCATTCTTGAAAAATATTTTACGAACAAACGACTCTACGTCTTTTCTAGAAAACCCTGCTTTGTCCTCAATGTCATTTTGAGGAATATATGGTGGACGAGCAATTTGCAAAACTGAGTTCCAGTTCACACCCTTAAAGAAATCATGGCACTTGATTTCATGTACCTCAATCCTACGGTCTGGATGCTTTTCAAGTAACTTCTTGATCAGGTCCCTCAACGGTGTGTTTTCACCTGATAGATCTGGTTGTTTCATCAAGATCCGTTGAAATGTCTCTTTTCTGTTTACGCCCTTAAACGGTGTCGTTCCATACGACATCTCGTACAAAACAACACCGAGGGACCACCAATCAACACCGAAGTTGTGTCCTTCCCCAGTTATAATCTCTGGTGCAACGTAATCCTCTGTTCCGACAAATGAGTTGGATTTCTCCACTGAGTCGGACTCGCTCCGTGCTGGTGAGTTAGTGCCGAGTTGACTGTCTGAGTCAAGAGGCATGATACCCGAGTGACAACAGTAGCAACCTGGTAACAATCGCTTTCTTCGGTCAACCAGTAATGCTGAGTCGGAACTTGGTGATGATATGCCACTCAACAATTGCGGTGACTTTGGGTTCAACTTCTTGGAGAGATCAAAATCCACGAGCATTATGTGACCTGTTTCTTGAATCAATATGTTCTCTGGCTTCAAATCTCTGTACACTACTCCAATACTATGCAAGTAGTCCAATACGAGGACCAATTCCACAGCATAAAACCTTGAAGGGTAAAACAAAATCGCATGGAAATAAATAGGAAAATGCATATTTTGGTTAGCAAGGAAATGAGAAAAAAGATGCAATTCTTGCTTTTTCAATAGTAGCAATAAAGGGGGAAAATTAATAAAATATGTGTCTAAATTATTTCCAGAATCCCATTTACGTTTTTTGTTTTGAAAAATATAATCTTAAAGGTAGCAAAAAGTAAAGAAAATTATCCCCTTTATGTATTTTAAATTTCTTATACCTCATGCATTAAAAAGATCGAAATGCAAAAGTTTAACTTTTTCATGTTTTTGGTTGTTGTTCAATCTAAATTCGAAGCTTGATCTAATGTTTTAGCATAGTTTTTTTTTATCCTAATTGTCCATACCTACTCGATCGGTACCAATGGCACAACAACGAAGAAAGGTAAAGATAATAAAAGGTACCTTATGGCATCAATAGGAAACGTCTTCTCCGATTGTTTCCTTCTTAAAGAATGTAAGTTTCCGCCGTGGCAATAGTCAATGGCAAACCCTAACAGCTCCTCGGTTTCTAAGACCCCTCGCAACCGTGGCAAGAGAGGGTGATTAAAACGACGCAATATTTGTTGTTCGAACGAGACCCTCTTGCAATGGCTGCTATTTCTCATCCGAACAAAAGCTTTTGAGACCACCTTCAATGCCAGCCATTGCTTCTCATTTTGCCCCTCATTTATTTTCGCCAAGAAAACCAAGCCCTTGGCACCACGTCCCAAGGCGGATACTACTTTGAGATTACAAAAGTCCAACGTGTTGCTACCATTATCCATGGCCCTGAGGTGGTCAGGAACCGAGGAAAAGCTAGGGGAGCCGGCTGGCTCAGGAAATAATGTTAGGATTTATTATTAACTTTGTCTTTTGAGAGGTCTTTTATAGGGTTGTCATTGAAATCTTTGCACGGGAGCAGGGAGAAATAGATGATCCTATCACAATGGCTATGATGTTGAGCCACGTGGAACTTGAATGAATTTAGTTAGATGAGTTGTTAACGATACATAGAGATTTGACAAAGCGAACAAACAACTCAATTGGAGATTGATGATCCATCATGGACGTAAACATACAGCAAGTCATTAATAAGATTATTACCGTGTTGTTTCAACTTTCAACAATAATGTTCCATTGGTCCTGAACAACCATATTTCTAACCATACTACCTGCATACCAAAATTAAGCCACCACATAACATTTTTGTCATATTTCATACAAATCATAAATTAAAAATCATTAGTCATGTACCAAATAGGAATTAATAACGACTTTATAGTTTTATTTATAACTAGTGTAAAGCCTGGGCTACGCCCGGGTCATGTACATAATCTATTTTATTGTATTTATATATAGTTTATTTAATAAAAAAATTAATATATATTTATGATCTAATACATATATATCAAATATGTTATCTTGTAATGAATACATAACATTTATTTCATACAAATCATAAATTAAAAATCATTAGTCATGTACCAAATAGGAATTAATAACGACTTTATAGTTTTATTTATAACTAGTGTAAAGCCTGGGCTACGCCCGGGTCATGTACATAATCTATTTTATATTTTATTGATATAGTTTATTTAATAAAAAAATTAATATATATTTATGACATAAAAAAATTGATTATACAAATATTTTTATTGTAATTACATAGATAACGATTATTAACTATGTTATATTCAATTATATATTTAGACCTTAGACCCACTAATTCAGTTTATGATAAGTGCATTATTAAATAATTGAATAATAAATCCTACAAATTGCATTAATGTGTGTTATTTAATATCCATAAACCGAGCTAAAATGTACAGTAAAATCCTAATAAGCATATTATAAGGTCTTTAGAGCATGTCATTGACACATAACGAACTATATTAATTGAATCATAATATTCACCGTTCTCGTAATAGAAAAAATAATACTTATCATTACATCACCATCTTCCTATCAGAATGCTACTTTCGATACTTTAAATACAAAATCACTATATACAGTAGTATTTTAGCAATTCTTTCTTCTCTTATCTAATATGTGACTACGAAGAACAACTAAGTTTCCAGCTGATATACATACATTAGTTACATTGTCTTGCAATTCGAATATATGCAATTCTAAATCTAAACTCCTATGTTTTCATGTGGTGTGCAATTTTCCTTTCATATGATCTCTAAATGAGGCTCGTTTTCTTACCTTATAACTGATGTGCCAAAACTCGTGAGTCAGTGTACTTAATTTATTTTATTATATTTATGTATAATTTATAAAAAAAATAATATATATTTATTTAAAGGATTAATTTACTTAGTACATAGATAAATTAAGTGATTAATTTCTTTTGTTATATTAAATTCTTATTCTTTAATAAATAAATTCCAATAAAAATTACTCAAATATCGCATCAACAAATTCCAACTACTAATTACATAAACTAATAATGTATTCTCAAAAAATTAGACACATTTGTCATATAACTTCATCAGCATAATTATTCTAATAAAACAAAACAGCAGTTGAGATATATAGTTATTTAACACGATAGTTGATACAACATAATTAGCATTTTTGTTCTACTTAATCATATATAATTGGCTAATTTATTAAAGCTTTTGCCTCATCAATTTTAGTTTTCATTTCAAAAATTTTTTGCTTTTCCTTTGCATATTCAATAGAAGATAGTTTAATTTATCACAAAATATATTGTTCTAGTATAAAAATACACAAAGGTCATTGATGTTGAAGTATTGATGTTGAAACATAGAACAACACTAAATAAATTTTGGACAATTAAACTAACATAATTTCAATTAGACCCTTATAAAAAAACATAACGAAATATATTTTAGCATTTTTTTTACACATTTCTCAATCCTCTCCTTCACTTTTACCTGCTCTTTTTCTTACAAAGAATTAGACATACTTAAAATTTAGTTACAGATAAATTAAAACATCATATATTAAATATTTAAAAAATAAGATAGGACATAAAATTAATAAAAAAAACAATAATATAGTTAATAGAAGACAAACATAATAGATTATCCAATAACAAAATGTTAAGAATAAATTTTAACTATTGGTTAATCACGTCAGGTGCTCAACAAATAAGAACAAAAGAGTTCATCCAAAAGAAAAGAACCAACTTCTTGTTACATATATCAAAAGACTCCAATTATACTTTATAATATTCTTATTTTACTAATATGTTCAACATAGCACCAATAACATTATTATATACACATATAGCAAGTAATTAATTTACACCATAGGCTTAAACACTCTTCAAACTCTCAGCAACTAAGACACGTATCCAATACTGCATAATAAACAATTGACAAATAGAAATACACATGAATACATACCGAAAGCTTATCGATGAATAAGAAACTAAAATAGAAGCCTAAGGAGATGGTGCTTGCTATCAAGTCATCCAAGTCATTGTAAAGAAAATATTATTCGTATTTGTATGTATGTAAAATCATGGCCAACTTCGAAGTTTTGGCGCATAGATTGTGATTTTGTAATAATATGTATATGTTAGTACCTGCCAGAGAGAGAATATTAAGCCCTGATTAATTTGAGACACTAAAAAAAGAAAAAAAGCCAATAAATATCATAAATTTTCGCCAATGTAAATTAAGATGACTCAAAAATCAAATCACATAGCCTATGACCCAACAACAACTTAAAACTAAACAGCTAGAAATTGATTTGTTACTAATTACTAATACTAATAAGAAAAAATTAAATAACACAATGCAAGGAACATACCTTTAATCCACACAATTTTCATAATAACAAAAATGGTTTAGTATTCAATTTTCATACCTTTAATCCACTCCTTTGAAAATTATGAACATTAAGAATAACTCAAATTTTGTATAATCTTATCTTATGTTGCACTAAATTATTATTAATAGATAAAATTGCTAAGCTTACATCTTCTTTCAAAGGAACTATATACAATCCCAATGAGAAAAAATTACTTTCGGTTTGTTTTTTCCGAAATCAAACACATAAAAACACAAAGGATTAGCCTCTATCTCAAGACATTATTATTACCAAAGCAGTTCACATATAAATCATCTATACTTATTAAAGAAAAAACTATTATGTATCCGTATTTTAAAAAAAAATTATAATACTATGTTATTATCAAACATAAAAAAACATTAAATTGATTATACAAATATTTTTATTGTAATTACATAGATAACGATTATTAACTATGTTATATTCAATTATATATTTAGACCCGAATCTAACTAATTCAGTTTATGATAAGTGCATTATTAAATAATTGAATAATAAATCCTACAAATTGCATTAATGTGTGTTATTTAATATCCATAAACCGAGCTAAAATGTACAGTAAAATCCTAATAAGCATATTATAAGGTCTTTAGAGCATGTCATTGACACATAACGAACTATATTAATTGAATCATAATATTCACCGTTCTCGTAATAGAAAAAATAATACTTATCATTACATCACCATCTTCCTATCAGAATGCTACTTTCGATACTTTAAATACAAAATCACTATATACAGTAGTATTTTAGCAATTCTTTCTTCTCTTATCTAATATGTGACTACGAAGAACAACTAAGTTTCCAGCTGATATACATACATTAGTTACATTGTCTTGCAATTCGAATATATGCAATTCTAAATCTAAACTCCTATGTTTTCATGTGGTGTGCAATTTTCCTTTCATATGATCTCTAAATGAGGCTCGTTTTCTTACCTTATAACTGATGTGCCAAAACTCGTGAGTCAGTGTACTTAATTTATTTTATTATATTTATGTATAATGCATTTATAAAAAAATTAATATATATTTATTAAACGAAACTTGTGACTCAGTGTACTTAATTTATTTTATTATATTTATGTATCATTTATAAAAAAAATAATATATATTTATTTAAAGGATTAATTTACTTAGTACATAGATAAATTAAGTGATTAATTTCTTTTGTTATATTAAATTCTTATTCTTTAATAAATAAATTCCAATAAAAATTACTCAAATATCGCATCAACAAATTCCAACTACTAATTACATAAACTAATAATGTATTCTCAAAAAATTAGACACATTTGTCATATAACTTCATCAGCATAATTATTCTAATAAAACAAAACAGCAGTTGAGATATATAGTTATTTAACACGATAGTTGATACAACATAATTAGCATTTTTGTTCTACTTAATCATATATAATTGGCTAATTTATTAAAGCTTTTGCCTCATCAATTTTAGTTTTCATTTCAAAAATTTTTTGCTTTTCCTTTGCATATTCAATAGAAGATAGTTTAATTTATCACAAAATATATTGTTCTAGTATAAAAATACACAAAGGTCATTGATGTTGAAGTATTGATGTTGAAACATAGAACAACACTAAATAAATTTTGGACAATTAAACTAACATAATTTCAATTAGACCCTTATAAAAAAACATAACGAAATATATTTTAGCATTTTTTTTACACATTTCTCAATCCTCTCCTTCACTTTTACCTGCTCTTTTTCTTACAAAGAATTAGACATACTTAAAATTTAGTTACAGATAAATTAAAACATCATATATTAAATATTTAAAAAATAAGATAGGACATAAAATTAATAAAAAAAACAATAATATAGTTAATAGAAGACAAACATAATAGATTATCCAATAACAAAATGTTAAGAATAAATTTTAACTATTGGTTAATCACGTCAGGTGCTCAACAAATAAGAACAAAAGAGTTCATCCAAAAGAAAAGAACCAACTTCTTGTTACATATATCAAAAGACTCCAATTATACTTTATAATATTCTTATTTTACTAATATGTTCAACATAGCACCAATAACATTATTATATACACATATAGCAAGTAATTAATTTACACCATAGGCTTAAACACTCTTCAAACTCTCAGCAACTAAGACACGTATCCAATACTGCATAATAAACAATTGACAAATAGAAATACACATGAATACATACCGAAAGCTTATCGATGAATAAGAAACTAAAATAGAAGCCTAAGGAGATGGTGCTTGCTATTAAGTCATCCAAGTCATTATAAGAAAAATATTATTCGTATTTGTATGTATGTAAAATCATGGCCAACTTCGAAGTTTTGGCGCATAGATTGTGATTTTGTAATAATATGTATATGTTAGTACCTGCCAGAGAGAGAATATTAAGCCCTGATTAATTTGAGACACTAAAAAAAGAAAAAAAGCCAATAAATATCATAAATTTTCGCCAATGTAAATTAAGATGACTCAAAAATCAAATCACATAGCCTATGACCCAACAACAACTTAAAACTAAACAGCTAGAAATTGATTTGTTACTAATTACTAATACTAATAAGAAAAAATTAAATAACACAATGCAAGGAACATACCTTTAATCCACACAATTTTCATGTTTTCAAAGTAGTTTAGTATTCAATTTTCACACCTTTAATCCAAGCAATTGAAAATTATGAACATTGAGAATAGCTCAGATTTTTTATAATCTTATCTTATATTGCAATAAATTGTTATTAATAGATGTAATTACCAAGCTAACATCTTCTTTCAAAAGAAGCATGTACAATTCCAACGGAAAAAAAATGCTTTTGACCTATTTTTTCTGAAATCAAACACATAAAAACACAATGGATCAATCTCTGTCTCAAGACAAAGCAGTTCACATATAAATTATCTATACTTATAGGAACTTCCTCATATTGCAGTAGCCAAAGAGTTTTTTTTTTTTTTTTTTTTTTTTTTAAAAAT
>NC_029794.2:67835065-67870006 GCF_000816755.2 Arachis ipaensis
TAAAACATAAAACAAAAACATGAAGATCAGACCAAGGCAACAACAAACACCAAAACTATAGTAGATAAAAATAATTTCTATCCTCCGTTCATTTGTTTCTCATTTGAATCACCTCTATGTACCACTCCTCTATACTCCTTTCCTTTTAATTATAGATTCGATTTTTCACTCCTGCTATGTACACCAAATTACTTATAAAACAGTGATAGCCACACTTTCCTTTTATACCTATGAATCCTCCAACCGACCGAAGATGCAAAGCAACTAAATGCTTCCTTTATCTATACCCAGTGCATAGGAAATAATAAGTTATAAAAGTGATACCTTTTAGCTATTGCAAATCTTCAAGTGAGCTTTCTTCTTTTTTTTTTCAACATTGAAAGTTCAGCCTCGTCCTTAGCCAAAGTAGATTTCTCTTCAAAAGTAGTCTATACATTATGTCAGTAGAATCAAAACAAAAATTACTTCCTTGAAAAGCAGAGGACATCAATTTATTAGAAGAGAATAATTAATAGTTTGATCTATTTTATGATGCAGACAACAATTATAAACTAATGTCAAAACAAAAGTAACTGCATCCTAGATAATATGCACTAAAGCTATATATTATATCCTACTCAAACATTTCCACCAAGAATTATAACACACTACTATGAAAGCATTTCCTTAAAAATGATACTTTTACCCAACAATTACATGTGATAACAGGAAACTTTGGTACCTTTTGGTGCCTCCTTTGAACACTGCAATCACGGCTAAGCAAAGTTGTAACATTTCGATACTGGTCAAAATAAGAAAAGTTTTAAAAAATATAAACCAATAATCTAAAGACATAGAAGAAGACCTAAAAATTAGTTAAAATAATCAATTCATTCAAATTCTAAAAATAAAGATAGAAGGAAGGATATATGGTATAGTTAAAACACCAAGTTGAATTAACTGGTACATTCAATGGGATTCAAGTATTATTTTTAAGTTTTCAGGGTCAAGCAAAAGCAATTAGGATCATAAAAGCTGCATTTCCTAAAACCTATTTCTCCTCTGTTTTTAGTACAAAAGCCAAATGAAATATCTAGTTTAGAAATGATGATTTTTTTGAGGCAATAGTGTTATTATGAACTTATATACTGATTCTTCTTCACACTAACAAACACATACTGCATCAGTGTATATGAAGGAACCTATCTCCTTAGCACTTTGAGTACTTATTGTTAAAAGTTCATATACACACACTAAATCCATGCTTTTCCATCATATACATAAATAGATAAATATTGTTGGAATACGTTAGTTTTGAAACTTACTTAAAACTTAAATACAATAATAAAAGAAGTAAGGAAATACCTAACATTATAAATCCTCTTTCCTCAAGGATTTTTCAGCCCTTTTCAAAACTGACTACTTTCTAACCTTAGCTTTAGTTGTCAAAGCAGCAACATTCTTATTTTCCTTTAAGAACATCATAACAATTGTTTCCAAGCCTCAAGAGATGCTTTTGGTGTTAGAACACTCCAACCTCCACTTACACTCGCTGCCAAAATTAATTATCTGATCAACTATGAGAAAAAAAAAAGAAAAAGAGAAGCAGATTAAACAAAAAGACATAATTTTTAAAAAATAATTCAACTTTGGAGATCTATTGAAAGGAAATAAATTTTTACTCCTCTCTAGATGTTTTGCCCATATACCATCAAAAGTGTTTGATATTTTTCATTCTTATAAAATATCCAATAGATATAGCAAATTACGCAGTTATGGAAATTTTTTTGACGTCAATCATAAGCTTCATAGTTCATAATAAGGAAAAATCAAAGGCATTTCGATTTGATCAAGTAATGACAACAATTCTGGGAATGGAAATGGGATTGTCCTTTTCTCAATATTTTAAATGAAGAATGAAATTGTTTCTGAATTTTTTAAAAGAAAGAGCAAAATGGTTCATCAAATTTGTATGAGAGGGCACACTGCACATGTAAGAAAGAAACAAACCATAATACAAAATTAGAGCAAACAAAGGCATAAAAAAAGCAAAGAAGCCCAATAAATCACCACAGAAAATTTCCAAAATCAAATCTTTTTCCTCAAATCAAAATAAACGACACACGACCTTACCTTAATTCAAAAATAACAAAGCACAAATTATCAACACATAAAATCTGAAATTTAAACAAATGGAAAATCATGTTTAAATTTTAAAAAACCAAGCAGAAACAAAGGCCAATGCAACAACTTCTGGAATAACAAAGAATAAAGGGCGAAGATGGGGCAACAAAACCAACTCAAATATAGATTAAAAACTTCATAACTTACGTGACTGACCTGGTTGTGATGAATGGCAGATAGAACCATGGGTGCAGGCCACAATGCAGTCACAGCAGCGGCAAGATCAGAGACAACAACGAATAGGAGTCGCCACTTGAAGCTTCAGCTGCTGCCACAGTATCAGCAGCTGGACCACCAGCAGGAGCAGCTTTCGGAGGACGACCTGGCTTCCTGTTCGAGTGAAGAGAATGCCCAATCTGACACAGCATGGCAACAACCTGGCCCAAACTCATATACGTAGAATATATACTTTAGTTTCATCGCACCGTGTCCACCACCTTCATCGCGTAGAAGCACCCGGTAGAATGCGAGAAAAAAATGAAGGAATGAGAGCAACAAAAATTCAAATGATAGATTCAAAAGCTTTTTTGGGAAATTTTACGCTCAACTAATTTCAAATTTAAAATTTTGTTTGTCATAAAAGCAAGAAAAAAGCTATTGACAATGGCATAATTCGGCCACCCAGAAATAAAATCTAGACGACATAAGCATTAACGCCAAAAGGATGAACAGAGTTTCATGTCAGTAGAAAGTGCCCCATTACTCTCCATACGAAACCAAAAAAAATGTTAGTATCCATCTCCAGCTAGACAAAACAACAATGCCAACATTTATTGAAGATTTTAATTCATTCTGAATTCTAGCTATCATTCTGTTGGAATTATAGAACTTCTGATTACCTACCTATCTTCACTTATGGGTAGTTAAATAAAATAAAATAAAATACCTCCTTGATGAGCTACCCAATTTCCATCCCCTTCCTCTTTAACTCCGAACTAACCCCCAAAACCTTGACATCCCATATGAAGACCCTATCAATAAGAGAAACCTTAAGACAAACTTCAAGTAACTATCTTCTACTTGTAATCACTATCATTACTAAAAGAAAAATGTATATATCTAAATCCCCAATTGCAACATAGATGTCAACAACCCAAGCAATTTGAGATAATAATGTGAATCTTGGTTATAGTTTTAGCAAAACACATTACGGTCAAGTAAAATTATTTATAGTTTTATATTTGTAAATATATATCCACCAAAAAAATTGATAGTGACATTCACAGACGTTGATATGCAATTTTTAATTGCTGGACACAAAGCTAAAGATGCAGAATTTTTCTGCACTCCAAGATAATCAAGTTTTTTTCCATTGCACAAAAATGCAATAAGGAAAAATATAAAATCTTAAATTAAGATATCCCAAATTTGCATGAAAATAATTATAATATAAAAAAATTGAACAACTTTCAATGGTGATAATGATAAACAGGGGGAAAAAGGAACATAGAAAAGGGGTTACCTGAAATTGAAATTGAAGATAGCACCAACTGTTGCTATTTGATTGCTTCTCAATATGAGTTCCCTTCAAAATGGTAAAAAGATTTAAACTTCAGAAATTTCAAAAAATAGGTAATTAAATTCAATAGTTTCATACCTTTAGCAAAGAGAAAATAATAAAGTGTACCTTCAGTTCAAGTTGCTGTTGCTGTTGTTGGATTTGGTGTAAAACTTGAGGTTGGTGTAGAAGGTGCTAGAAGAAAACGCTGCCATTGAAGCCATTGTTGGTTGTCACTTGTTAGAAGAAAAGAGCTGAGAAAATTGAAAGGCTAAGTTTACAGCAAAGCATTATATATTTACAAACAGATCAAAGTGTTGCTCAGAAGAGAAACCCTCAAATCAGAGCTGTAACACATGAGTTAAGGGTACAACGAAAAAAAAAGCAGCTTCTATTGTGCTTACCTGTAACATCCTTTGAGTATTACCGGTTCCTGCTCGGATCCGACGATTTCTTCCAGAAGAAGAGATTAGCATCCCAGTTATCAGTGCCACTAAGGGCGTCACGATCAGGACCACCGAACCCGACACAGTGTTGCCGAGCAACATGCCCAGCACTGACTGAAATGTATGCGAAAAATTGGTGTTCCGAAAATCACGAGCGAGTGTGAGTGAGACGGACCGATTCTCTGTTTCGGTTGTGACCTATGAGCTGAGAATTGAATGGAGAAACAAACAAAATGTGTGCAAAAAAGATATTTAAAGAATAATTTTGAAATTCAAAAATTTTTTGGGAGAAAGATTCCCGCAAAAGCATCTTGTCTTGTCTGAATATAGAACCAAGGAGAGAATTGTTAAATACAATATTTCTCATTCATTAGAAATAAACAGTTGTGAATTTTTCAGAATAACACTTGTCAAACATAGAACTATAACATTTGTCATGTAAAGAACCATGTACTGCTCTCCTATTATATATAGAGAGATTAAATTATGTACAGGATATTATTCGTACGGATTGTGAAAGGAGTTGAGGATTGGCTAGTCTTGATAGTGACGGGTCAGACTCTTAAACACTCCAAGAAAAAAGGCCTATCGGCACACTTTTTTCTTGCCACGCTTTTAAAGCGTGGCCAAAAGTGGTCAATGGCCATGCTTTTATGAGGGTGGCCTCCAATTTGTGATTTGGTCACGTTTTTTTGCCACAACTAACAAAGCATGGCCATATAGAAAAACGGCACGCATTTACAAGGGTGGCCACTAATTTGTGATTTAGGCATGTTTTTTTTTCCACGCTTTAAAAGCATGGCCATAGGGGGAACCGGCACGCTTTAAAAGCGTGGCTAATTTGTCTTCTTATGGTCACATTTTTAAAGTGTGCCCATATGCTGTGTTTATTTAGGCACCTTACAAAAGCGTACCAATAGAGTCCCACCTTGTTTTTTACACACTTAAATTTTAACCTAGAAGATAACTTAGAAGCAAGCCGTCACACCCAGCAAGCTCGTGCGCGTGTACGCAAACCCTCACACCTTTTCATACAGCCGCAGTACCAGCAAGTGCACTGGGAATCAGAAGTTGGTATATAGAGTTGGATGAAGTATGAGGACATGTAACTAATAAAGATATCTAATAGGAATTATATGCTGGGAATAGTAAATAATAGGAATAGAGTTGAGAGTCGGAGTTGCTTTGTTTTTCTGAAGGAACTCTAGTATTACTGTCTTCCTTGCTTGTGAATGATCTTCTTCTGTGGCAGGCTGTAAGTGATCAAAGCCATTGCCCGTGGTCATTGATCTCCTCTACTACAGGTCAAATGCCATTGCCCGTGGTCATTCAATCTGACAGAGGGTGAAGCTCTAGCAAGTCATTCTCTTGGTGATCCTACTCAAAGCACCACGGACAAGGTCGAATCTTCCGGATCTGAGAACGTTGCTTCTTTGGATTCTAGCCTATTGATAAACCACTATTTCATGGTTTATCTTGTGTTTAATTGAGTGGTTTTTATCAAGTCTTCACCCACTTATTCATATGATTTGCATGATTTTACAATCCCTTCCTAGTATTGTCCTATGATTGAAAACTTGCTTCCTAGAGATATTTAATTTGTGTATTTTAATTCTCCTTTATACCATTCGATGTCGTGATCCGTGTGTTAAGTGTTTCAGGCTTTATAGGGCAGGAATGGCTTAGAGAATGGAGAGGAAGCTTGCAAAAATGGAAGGAACACAAGAAACCAAGGAGATGACCAGCGAGCACCGACGCGCATACATGGCTCACGCGAGCGCGCGGAATGGAGAAATTTACAGTGAAGTGTGCGCGTGCCTGACGCGTACGCATGGATTGGAGTCTGCACAAAAGATGCGCACGCGTGGACGACGCGTACGCGTGACAAAGAAATTTTCCAAATGACGCGCACGCGTGACTGACGCGTACGCGTGACCTGCGCAATCTGTAGAATAAACGGAAAATACTGGGGGCAATTTCCGGCCGCGTTCTGACCCAGTTTTCAGCCCAGAAACACAAAATAAAGCCAGCGAACATGCAAAGACTCGACACAACATTCATAATTCACAATTTTAGGTTTTAGATGTAGTTTTAGAGAGAGAGAGGCTCTCTCCTCTCACTTAGGTTTTAGGATTTAGGATTTCTCTTAGCTTTAGGATTTTTCTTCTCAATTTCTGGGTTCGATGTTCCTTTAATTTAGTTTCTCTTCTACTTTTATTTATTCTATGGCTTTAGTTTGTTTATTTTCCTAATTTGATTTATGAACTCTCCATGTTAGATTTGATTTCTTTATTTAATGCAATTTGAGGTATTTCAGATTTATGATTGCTTTCTCCTATTTATGATATAAATAATTTGGATTTTTCCCCTTTTGGCTTGGGTTGAGTAATTGGTGACACTTGAGTTGCCAAACTCAGCTGTTGATTAAAAATTTGGAATTGTTGATTGATTTGGATCCCTCCAAAGCTAGTCTTTCCATAGGAGTTGACTAAGACTTGAAGAATCAAATTGATTAGTCCACTTGACTTTCCTTTATTTAGTAAGGGTTAACTAAGTGGGAGCAATAAACAATTCTCATCACACCTGATAAGCATAACTAGGATGGGATTCCCAGTTCTCATACCTTGCCAAGAGTTTTTATAGTTAGTTTGTTTCCATTGCCATTTACTATTGTTGCTTCTTATCTTAAAAAACCTAAAAAGATACTTTTTCCATAACCAATAATAAACACACCTCCCTGCAATTCCTTGAGAGACGACCCGAGGTTTAAATACTTCGGTTATAAATTTTATTGGGTTTCCTTTAGTGACAAACAATTTTTTTGTATGAAAGGATTCTTTGTTGGTTTAGAAACTATATTTACAACGAGAATTTATTTGCAAAATTCTTTACTGACAGAAAATCCGTCGTCAAAATGGCACCGTTGCTGGGAAATTGCAAACATGTGCCTTATCATTGGTTATTGTAAATATTTGCTTTTTCAATTCTTTGTTAGTGTTTCTAGTTTTAGGAGTTTATTTTCATTAATTTTTGTTTTTATTTTTTTTTGCTACTATGAATTCTCACCCCTCTGGCTTTAAGTTTGGTTCCAATGTTGTTGTAAGGAATGAAAGCTATAACAGGAACATGCATCAATGTCAAAACAATCAAAGATGGAAGGAGCCACGAGGATCTGATCAACCTTTTCGGCAACAACACCTTCCAAGATACCATGGACAACGACCATTCTACAATGCATGCCAAGAAAATAGTTATGGTGGACCTTTTCGTGACAAACCACCTCCACCAAATTACTATGGTCAAGAGCCATTTCGAGGTGCGTACCAAGATGATAGATATGATGGACCCCCTTGTAGTTACCAACAAGCCCCATCATATGCCTATGAACCACCTCCTCAACATAGCTTTGAACCACCATACTCACAAGCCACCTACAACCATTCACCTCCATATGACCCTAACCCTTAACCACCCCAATTTCAATCCAATTACCCCCAAGAACCACCACTTCCATATGCACCTTGTCCATATCCATAGACCCAAGAATCACAGGCTCGCCTCAAGGAAACAGTAGATCAATTTCATGCAACCCTTCATCAACTAGAGAAAGCGATAAATCAATTAGCTTCCTAATGTTCAGACACTAAAGGAACCCCCATGGCTTCATGTGGAGAATCTAATGAAGAACGTAGTATGAAGGAGACACTAGAAACTTAGGTGGACAGTAAGGAGCATGACTTTGTATTGGAACAAGTAGAGGAAGCCAGAATTATTGAAGAGGAAGAAGTGGTCGAAAACCTAGGAGATGCGGAACGTCCATGGGAAAGCCCAGTCATAGAGCCCCCTTCTAAGAAGTTTGAATTTGATGTTGAGGAGGGTGTATAATCTCCAAGGCATATCATGGTTGAAGACTTTGAAGGCAATGATCAAGAGATGGATTCAATCATTGATGAATTCTTATCTACATTTAAATCCTCTCCCACTGGACTTGACATGGAGATTAAAGAAGAAGAAGCACAACCTCCCATGCCCTTGGTGAACAATGAAGAAGAGATCGAATTGGAAGAAAGCTACCAAGAGGAAGAGGTTGAAATTGAAGAAGCTTGCAAGGAGGTGGAAGTTGTCAAGGAAGAGCTCAAGGGAATGGAGCTGGAAATCACCTTGCCAAAGTTGTTGGAGACCTCTCCCCCAAAGCCATTACCATCCATTCCTTCATTCAAGTGGGTAAATCTTTCATCTCTAAGCTTAATTAGCCCACTTGAATATGCTTTGCTTGAGACGGATGGGCAACTTAGAGCTCTTTATGGCTATAAGAGTAAGAGGGAGATGGTTAGTGGTAAGAGTTGTCATGCAAGGTTCAATATGGTTGCATGCTCCAAATTGAAGTATAAGGGTTGGTATAATTCTCAATTGAATGGGTCTAGAAAATTGTTTGGATGTCTCCGTGAGAATTCTGACAGTTTACCACCCAAGTGGAAAAATGATGATCAACAAGAAGACGGGTGCAAAAGCAAGGTTTGGGACCCCATAATTCATTTTGGCAATCAACACTCTTGGGGCCTTGTCACTTGCTTTAACTTGCTTGAAGGATTTACGCAACTAGTGTGGGATCCTGGAGGATATTGGAATTGCAAACATTGGTGGGGATTCCTGGATGAGTTCAAGCACAAGCCGCCATAACAGGGAGCTCATCAAATGTCCAACTTAAGGACTTTAACTAAAAGTGCTAGGTGGGAGACAACCCACCATGGTATGATCATTCTTTTTTAGTCTTAGTTTTATTCTTAGTTTTATTTTATTCTATTTTTCTTAGTGTTCATGCATATAGTCTGTATTTGCATCTGCATTCTGCATATACAAAAATAAAATACACCCGACGTGCTAGCGTTGTTGACGCATCCGCATCATATGTGCATTTAAAACAAGAAGAAAAGAAGCAGAGAGTCACGCGGGAGCGTGGCTGGAGGCGTGCCTTAGGCACAAGCATGCCCACGCGAACATGTCCCTGACGCGTCTGCGTCAATTGAAAAATCAGCCTCCCACACGTGCGCGTCGCCCATGCGCACGTGTGACCCTGCAAAATCGACGTAAATAGGTATATGGCAGAGAGTTATGATGGAGTAGGGCTGGAATGGTGCCGGAAGCACAAGCCATATCACGTGAACGCGTGCCCCACGCATCCACGTCATTTTTTCAAAAAGATGCCATTCACGCGTGCGCGTCACTCACGCGCACGCGTCACCCTTAAATTTTGGCAATGTGCAAACAAAACAGAAAGTTGTGCGTATACGAGGCTGCTCTCGTGCCAATGGCACAGTTCATTTCACGCGAACGCGTGACCCACACGTCCGCATGACTTAAAAATCGCGCCACCCAGGCGAACGCGTGACCCACGCGCACGCGTCGCCTGCGCCGCAGAGCTTATGCAGATCATCGCCAGATATCTTATCTTTTCTTCCCCAATCCTAATCTTTTCTTTTCCTTCCTATTTCTTTCTTCTTCCTTCTTTCTTCTTTATTCCGTCTTAGTTTTTACCTTTTCCCTCCTTCTCTTTCACATTCATTATTAAGGATGGCCACCAAGAAAGGTAAAGAGAAAGCTACTCCTAAACCACCAGCGAGGAAAGGAACAAAAAGAGCACTAACTGCAGAGCCATCTTCAACAGTAGTAAAGCCCTCAACAAAGCAAATCAAGAGGATCATCAAGGTCGATGAAAAAAAAAAGGCATTTCTAGCAGAGGACACTGCGCGGTTCACTAACTGCTACTGTGAGGAGATGTTCCTTATCCTGGCTGAGAGAAACTATAACAATGAGTACCTTCTCATCCTTCCAACCCACAATATTGAATTTGTTGAGCCCCGCATTGAGCAAAGACAATGGGGATTCCTACGGAGACAGCCACGGCAGGTTAACCTTTCATGGGTAGTTGAATTCTACTCCAATTTTCACATGCCAACCATGCAGTCTATCTATGTCCGTCAGAAGTAAGTTCCCATAACTGATGAGGCCATTCAACGAGCTTTAGATCTTCCCCCTGCTCCAGAAGGATGGAACGCATTCCAAGAAGCCTCATTTAAATGCCAAACATACCAATTTAACTGGGACACCATTCTCAGAGTTATAACACAACCTGGCGGCAGATGGATCTATGGAAACCATCGATCTCGACCTAAGAGCATATTGGCTTCAGCACTCACCTTAGAGGCTCGAGTATGGGCACAGATTATGTCCCATTACGTATTTCTGAGCACTCACGAGTCCTCCTTCACTGCAGACATGGCTGATCTACTCTGGTGTATCCTTACAGACTAGCACCTCAATTTACCAAGACACATTCGGCATGCTATGGGACACGTACAGATTGCGGGCAACCTACCTTTTCCCGCCTTGGTTTCAAATCTAGTCTCAGCAGCCAAAGTCTCCTACAAAGCTGGGGACACCAAGGCCATGATTCCACGGAATGATCAGTACGTCCCTAACGGGAAGTATATCAGACCTCCAGTAGCCACTATCAATCGGAGCACAGAACCAGCAGAAGATATCCCTTCTCCTACCACATCACAAGCCCCTTCAACAAACCAACTGCTCCATCAAATAATTAAGAAATTGGATCGGCTTGACCGGCAAGGAAAGCGAAGAGAGCGCCGTAACAAGCACCGATTTACATACCTCAAGGAGCTGCTTGTTGGTAACCATCCACCTAAAGAAAACCCAGACACCCCAGACTCCTCTTCATTTACCAGCATAGGGAGCCATGACGGTCCCGATTGTGGAGATGCTGCTACCAGCCCCCCTTTGTTCCTGACTGATGGCACCGAGGACGGTGCCAAGCTTTAAATGTGGAGAGGTCGGTCAGTACCTGACTTTCGGAGGTAATTTCTCTTTCTTAAACACCAATAAATTATTTTTCTTTTGTTTAGGATAGGATAGATTGCATAGTAATAGGTATTCGCATGCATGTTCTAATTGGTTGAAAAATAATATGTTTCTTTTCAGGACTTTATTTTGAAAAATTTTTGCTAATTTAAATCAGAATTTTTGTGTTAAACTTGTTTGAAGATTGTATTTGGAACATAGTTTAAAGCTAAGAACACACAACTCGTGAGATTTGAGCTTAATTACATGGTTACATTATTTAACCATAAAATTTTTTTATTCTTGTGTGTTTTTCTTCTCTATGATTGTAATCTATATTTTGTTCCATCCTATATGTACAATGTTTAATGTGTTATATGCATACATATGATTGAGGCCATTATTTTATTAGCTCACTTATCCCAAATAGCCTACCCTTCTATTTACCTTTGTTAACCACTTTGAGCCTTTTAATCCCATTTGTTCTATATTTTACCACATCACTAATCTTAAGCAGGAAAATAAGTAATACCCCAAATTGAATCTTTGGTTAGCTTAAGATAGAGATTGTGTATCAATTAAGTATGGGAAAGCCATGGGAACATGGGTTAACAAGGAAATGTGTTATGTTTTTTTTCATTGATGAATTAATTGGGAATTTGGGTACCTACTCATGTGAGACCAGAAAATTAAAAATCCAGGTGCATTGATAATGTTATGTATATTTTTATGCTTCAAAAAAAATATTCAAGTAATTATGTAAGTAAATAAATAAATAAGGGGACAAAATTACCCCAATGTTAAGTCTAATGAAAAATCAATGCATGTGTGATACAAGTTAAGAGAAAAGTTGATGCATGAGTATGTAATGTAAAAGTGAAAATTTTGGGCAACTAGGCATGAATTTAAAAATATGTAGAGTATGTATAGGTGAGAGCTTAGGTTAATCAAGGATTCAATTTATAGCTCACTTAGCCATATATATATCCTCACCTTTACCTTGGCCCCATTACAACCTTAAAAGACCTCATGATGTTTGCATCAGTACATTAAATACTTGTTGATTGGTTAGGTGAAGAACAAAATCAAGAAAGCATGACTAGGAAAGAGTAGAGTGATTACCCTATTGATAAACCACTATTTTATGGTTTAGATTGTGTTTAATTGTGTGGTTTTATCATGATCTTTACCCACTTATTCATATAATTAGCATGCATTTATATTTCCTTCCTAAAATTATTACATGATTGAAAACTTGCTTCCTAGAGACTTTTAATAATGTATTTTAATTCTCCTTTATTCCATTCGATGCCGTGATCTGTGTGTTAAGTGTTTCAGGCTTTTTAGAGCATGAATGAGTTGGAGATTGGAAAGTAAGCTTGCAAAAATGGAAGGAACACAAGAAATTGAGGAGATGATCAGCGAGGAGTGACGTGGCCTCATGGCTCACGCGACCGCGCAAAAGAGAGGAAATCGCAGTGACGCGGCCGCATGGCTCACGCAACCGCGCGGATTGGAATAGCACAAGTGACGCAGAGGCGTGGACGACGCGCCCGCGTGGAAAAGCAAAACGCCGAATGACGCGGCTACATGAATGACGCGATCGCGTGACGTGCGCGATCTGCATAATCTACAGAATTCGCTGGGGGCAATTTTGGGCCCTGTTTTGACCCAGTTTTCGGCCCGGAAAAGCAGACTAGAGCCAGAGGACATGCAGAAACAAAAAACAACATTCATTCTACACAGTTTTTAGTTTTTAGATCTAGTTTTACTCCTCTTCTAGGTTTTCTCTCTACACATTCATAGTTCTTAGGAATTTAATTTCTATTGTTCTTTGCATTGGGATATTGAGAAGAGTTATTACCTCATCAAGACTTCGTCATTCTAGTTCGTTTTCTTTACTTGGCTTTACTCTTCCATGTCCTTTAATTTACTCAATTCTACTATTGGATTATTTTAGAATTTATTAATACAAGAGTTACTTTTATTTTTAATTGATTCCTTTGAGTTTTATTTATCATGTCTTTCTTTAATTCTCTTTTATATGTTATGAATTCCACTTTCACAATGAGCGAGTAGTTCCCTAACTTGATGGGGAGTTGATTGAAAGGAACCCTTGAGTTGGAATGCTCAAAAGAGAAATTGTAATTGGGTTTATTGTTGGATTGCTCTCTAGTCACTAACGCCAGTCCTTCCAAGTAAGCGGATTGGGACTTGTGAATAGAAACAGCATTCCAACTTGTTTGACTTTCCCTAACCTAATAAGGGATAACTAAACAGAACAACCTTCAATTATCAATTAATCTTGAGAGTACTGCAACAAGAATAGGGCTTCCAACTAATCTACTCCCAGTCAAGGCTTTTATTTAAATTACTTAATTTCTCTAATTTAATTTCCTGCTTATTCAACTCAAACTCTTTTTGAAAACCTCTGATTAATAAATTAGCACACCTCTCTGCAACTCGTTGGGAGACGACCTGGGATTCATACTCCCAGTATTTTAATTTTAATTTTTGTAACAACCATTTTTAAATTGATAAGCGGATTTTTGATTGGTTAAGAACTATACTTGCAATGCATATCTTATAACAATTCTTAATTAGCCAATTTCTGTCACGTCAATTTTTGGCGCCGTTGCCGGGGAGTTGCAATAGAGTGCTAAAGTTATTAATTGAAATTTATTTATTTGCATTTTATTTTATCTTGCTACTATGAGCTGCTTGTTTCTTTCGATAGATGACGCGTTCACTTCCTGATCCAAGCTTGCCAGTATTCGATCCTGAGATTGAAAGAACTATTTCATGAATAAGGCAAGCTTGACGTCGGTTAGTCCTCTTAGAGGACGGATCTGAAACGTCATTTAAGGAAGAAACCAGCCCCCGTTCTACTGATTCGGTTGATTTACGTATAGGTGACATGGCAGCACCCAGGAGAGTTACTATCTAGGAGGCTGGAGCCCCTGAGTTTACAATGAAACCGTTTCAAGCGCATCACTCAGCGGTGGCTACAGACTTTGAAATAAAGACCGCACTACTCAATTTGATGCCCAAGTTTCATGGCTTACCTGCTTAAGAGCCTATCAAGCACCTGAGAGATTTTCAAGCAGCCTGTTCTACTGTCAGGCGTGATGGTGCGGATGAAACTTCTATTTTGCTAAAAGCCTTCCGTTCTCTCTTGAGGGAAAGGCGAGAGAGTGGTACTACACTCAACCCGTAGCAACTGTATCCAACTGGGATACACTTAGAAGAGAATTCTTGGAAAAATTTTTTCCAGCTGAAGTTACGGATAAACTAAGGAAAGATATTTCCATGATTGTTCAGGATGAATCCGAGACTCTCTATGAATTCTGGGAGTGCTTCAATAATCTTCTGGAATCTTGCCCCCACCATATGATTGACGAGATAGTGTTACTCGGTTATGTCACACAGGGCATGAGGCCCCAAGATAAGACTACATTGGAAAGTGCTAGCAATGGGTCTATGAAAAAGTACAAGACCACTGATGAGGCATGGCAATTGATCAGCAACTTTGCTGAATCTACTCGAAATCACAGGCAGAAATAAGGCCGTGCAAAAGCCGTTGTAGAAGTATCCTCTAGCAGAGAGACTGCTACTTTAACTTAGAGTATCTGTGAAATGACCAAATTGCTGAAGCAGATGCAATTGAACCAACAACAAGTTCAGCAAGCTCAACCTTCTCCAACACAGCAAAACCAACAGTTAGTCCCACAAAGAGTTTGTGGAATCTGTGCTGATTATAGCATTATACTAATGAATGTCCGCAGCTCCAGCAAGAAGACAACACCGTGGCAGCCACTCATAACTTCTATGACCGCCCCAACCAATGGTACAATCAAGGTGGCAATTACAACCATGGATGGTAGGACAATTCTAACCAAAATTGGAGGGACAATAACAACAGAGGAGGTAGAGACAATCAGAGAAATCAGAGGTGGAATAATAACAACAACAGGCAGCAAAACCAGTACCAGCCTTACAGGGCACCTCACCTGAGGCAATCCCAAGGACCACAGAATAACCAACAGCAGACCTCTCAAAATACTTATCCTTCTTCATCTGCTAATGATGACTTACTACAATCTATTGATCGGAGACAGCAGACCATGGAAAATAACATTAATGCCACTCTAAATGGTCTGAACGCTACTTTGCAAGCTCTTGTTTCACAGATTGGATCAATGAATAACTCCAATAACCAGCCTTTGAGCTCCAGTGGAATTCCCTCTCAACCATTACCCAATCCCAAGGGTGGCATTAATGCCATTACCCTAAGGTCTGGAACCACACTGTAGGAGAGGAACTAGGAGGAGCCAAGCCCACCAGAACACACCTCAGCTGAAGAGGTAGTGGAAATAGAAGATGTTGAAGAGGAAGAGGACATACAGAACATAGCTGAAAAAGAAGAAATTCAGCCACAGACGGAAGCACCATAGGGCACAGACGTTGCAGAAGACACCACTCCCATTCCATTTCCACAACTTGCAAGGAAACCCAGGAAGCAGCTGGAACCTGATCCAAAAATGGTAGAGATATTCAAAAAGGTTGAGGTAACTGTTCCTCTTTTTGATGTTATTCAATAGGTACCTAAATATGCAAAGTTTCTAAAAGATTTATGTATACATAAAGACAAAATTAATGAATTAGAAACTATTCCTTTAGGTAGTTCCATATCTGCTTTAATGGGAGGTTTACCTGAAAAGTGTAGTGACCCAGGTCCTTGTATGGTTAATTGTACTATTGGTGGTGTGATAATTTCTGACTACATGTGTGATTTAGGAGCATGTGTGAGTATAATGCCTTTGTCTATATATGATATTTTGAGGCTCCCTCCCTTAAAAAGGTCGGCAGCTCGTTTTGTGTTAGCGGATAAAAGTATTATTACAGTGGTTGGAGTTGCTGAAGATGTATTAGTGGGCATTAAGGGGTTCACATTCGCCACTGATTTTTATATCCTGGAGATGCCCCAAAATGACTCAGCGAAGCCATCATCAATCCTACTCGAAAGACCATTCCTGAAGACCTCGAAGTTCAAATTAGATGCTTTTGAGGAACATATTCTTTTGAAATAGATGGCCGATTAGTAAGTTTCAATCTGAATGGAGTTATGAAGCACCCTCCGGAGGATCATTCTATCCTCCAGTGTGACATTATAGATGAAACCGTGGCTAAAGTTCACCAGGAGGAATTTGAGGAGAAGTATGTAGGACAAGGTCCAAGTGTGGGGACATTCTCAGAGGACAATGATAGTGCTTTACCATTGTTGCCAGCTCCAGACAATCCAGAGCGTGACCATGTGTAGAAGTTAGAGTTGAAACCCCTCCCTCCACACCTCAAATATGCTTACCTTGATGGCAAGCAAAAGTGTCCAGTTATCATTGCAAGGGAACTCACTTCTCACAAGAAGAGCAGTTACTTAGTGTGCTGAAGAGGCACAAGAAGGCAATTGGGTGGAGTTTGGCAGATATAGTAGGCATCAACCCTCAAGTATGTGAGCACATAATATTTTTAGAAGAGGGAGCAAGACCTGTCCGTCAACCCCAGAGAAGACTGAACCCCACTATCTTAGAGGTTGTCAAGAAGGAAGTGACCAGACTACTGGAGGCAGATATCATCTATCCCATCTCAGACAGTGAATGGGTGAGCCCAGTACAAGTGGTGCCCAAGAAGTTTGGAGTCACTACAGTGAAGAATGAGCATGGAGAGCTCATAGCTACCAGAGTACAGAACGCTTGGAGGGTCTTCATTGATTACAGGCGTCTCAACCAAGCAACTCGTAAAGATCACTATCCTCTTCCATTCATTGATCAAATGCTGGATCGCCTGTCAGGTAAATCACATTATTGTTTTTTAGATGGTTACACAGGTTATTTCCAGATTCATATAGCTCCTGAGGATCAGGAAAAGACCACTTTTACATGTCCTTTTGGGACTTATGCTTACAAGAGAATGCCCTTTGGCTTATGCAATGCACCAGCTACTTTCCAGAGGTGCATGATAAGTCTTTTCTCTGATCTTATTGAGGACTGTATGGAAGTTTTTATGGATGATTTTTGTGTATATGGCGATTTCTTTAGCCTTTGCTTAGATGGATTATCTAGAGTATTAGATAGATGTGTCAGTACAAACCTGGTATTAAATTTTGCAAAATGTCACTTTATGGTTAAACAAAGGATTGTACTAGGACATGTTGTGTCTAATACTGGCATTTCTGTAGATCCAGCAAAGGTGGATGTTATTTCTAGTTTACCTTACCCCTCTTCTGTGTGGGAAGTCCGTTCGTTCCTTCGCCATGCAGGTTTTTACAGGAGATTAATTAAGGACTTCAGTAAGGTAGCACTTCCCTTATGCAGGCTACTGCAGAAAGATATTGAGTTCGAGTTCAGTGAAAATTGCAAACAAGCATTTGATAAGCTGAAGACCGCCCTGACTCAAGCTCCAATTGTGAAAGGACCGGACTGGAGCCAGCCATTCGAAATAATGTGCGACGCTTCCAACCATGCAGTAGGAGCAGCATTGGCTTAGCGTGAAGGTAAGGACCCTTTTGTTATTGCTTATGCGTCTAAAACTCTAGATGCCGCACAGTCCAATTACACTACTACTGAGAAAGAGCTTCTTGCTATTGTTTTTGCTCTGGATAAATTCCGAGCCTGTTTACTTGGTACGAAGGTAGTAGCGTACTCAGACCATGCAGCTCTAAAGTATCTATTAGCTAAAAAGGAGTCCAAACCAAGGCTTATACGTTGGATACTGCTATTACAAGAATTTGATTTAGAAATTAAGGATAGGAGTGGTAACCAGAATTTAGTGGCAGACCACTTGAGTCGCCTTGAGCACATTACAAATGACCTCACTCCTATAGCTAATAATTTCCCATTTGAAAACCTGCAAGCAGTATCTGAGGTAGTCCCTTGGTATGCACCTGTAGCTAATTATCTAGTTAGCCGCACCTTTCCTCCAAACTTTTCTAAGCATCAAAGGGACAAGCTGAAAAGTGAGTCTAAATATTATATACGGGATGACCCATATTTATGGAGATGTGGCGCTGACCAGGTAATTAGACGGTGTGTGCCTCAATCAGAATTCCAGTCCATCTTAGAGGCCTGTCACTCATCTGAGAGTGGAGGACATTTTGGCCCTCAAAGAACAGCTAGAAAAATATTAGACTGTGGATTCTGGTGGCCTACACTTTTTAGAGACGCTGTTGAGTTTTGTAAATCTTGTTTTCCATGCTAAAAATTTGGTAATATATCCAGGAGGGATGAGATGCCTCAACAAATTATGCTTTTCTGTGAAATTTTTTATGTTTGGGGCATTGACTTCATGGGTCCATTTCCAAATTCTAATGGTTATTTTTATATATTGTTAGCTGTGGATTACGTTTCCAAATGGGTGGAAGCAATTCCTACCCACACTGATGATGCTAACATTGTTGTTTCCTTTGTGAGAAACCACATTATTTGTCGCTTTGGATCACCACGAGCAATCGTGAGCGATCAAGGCACCCATTTTTGTAACAGCAGACTAACAGGATTAATGAAGAAGCATTGGATCATTCATAAGGTTGCAATATTATACCATCCTCAGACTAATGGGCAAGCCGAGGTGTTAAACAAAGAAATAAAGGGTATCTTGCAGAAGATAGTCAAACCTCATAGAAGAGACTGGAGCACCAGGCTACAAGATGCACTCTGGGCATACAGAACAGCATACAAAACACCCATTGGGATGAGTCTTTTTCGCTTAGTTTATGGAAAAGCTTGTCATCTCCCTGTTGAAGTAAAGCACAAAGCCTTTTGGGCAGTAAAGGAGTGCAACATGCGAATTGAGAAAGCCGGAGCTGAAAGGAAGTTACAACTGCAAGAACTGGAAAGCCTTCGCCTAGAAGCTTATGAGAACTCAAGACTATAGAAGGAGAAGATGAAGGCTGTACATGATCAGCACATCAAGAGAAAAGAGTTCCAACCTGGGGACTTAGTCCTCCTTTACAAATCTCGACTGAGGCTCATGCCAGGCAAGTTGAGATCAAGATGGGAAGGTCCATACAGAGTAGAGAAGGCCGAACCATACGGAGTTTATCACCTAAGTCATCCTTCAAGCTCTGAACTTATCAAAGTTAATGGACATCGTTTAAAGCTGTACCATGGAGAGAGGATGCAGAAAAACAAGGAGCTCGAGATCTTCCTCTTGGAAGATCCCCACATAGCCGAAGACTGAGCTAGTGGAGTGTCCAACTTACGGACGTTAAAGCAAAGTGCTAGGTGGGAGACAATCCACCATAGTATGATCGTTCTTTTCTTTACTTTTAATTTTCCTATTCAATAACTCTTCTCTTTATTAGTACATTTCGTGCATCTGCATTTACATACTTTTATATAAAAAAAATTAAATATTATTCACGCGACGCGACCGCATCATTTACGCGTCCGCGTCGCAAGGAGACGTGAAAAAATAATAAACGAACAGAGAGTCACGCAGGAGCGTGGCTGGAGGCATGCCAATGGCACAAATCGCCCCACGTGACCGCGTCGCCGACGCGTCCGCGTTGAGTGGGAACATTGGCCTCCCACGCGACCGTGTCACTCACGGGGCCGCGTGCCCTGAAATTCGACGTCAAAAGGGTGCACGACCGAAAGTTGTGCTAGAGTGGTGCTGGATTGGTGCTGAACGCACAATCCTTCCCATGCGGCCGCATGACCGACGCGACCGCGTCATATCCTTCTCATGACCACTCACGCGATCTCATGCCCCACGCGATCGCGTCACCCAATATTTGGCAATTAATGATTTTGAACAGAGAGTTGTGCGAGTGCGAGGCTGCCCTCGCGCCAGTAGCATAAAACGGGTCACGCGACCGCGTGACCGACGCAACCGCGTCAATCAGTTTCAGCGCAAGTCGCGCGACCGCGTGTCCCACGCGACTGCGTCGCTTGCGCCGTACAGCTTCCCTAATTTACCAACTATCTTATCTTTTTCTCCCCAAATTCTATTTTCTCTTTTCCCTCCTTATTCCTTATTTCTTCCTTCTTCCTTCTTCCTTCTTTCTCACCTTCTACTCTCTCTCTCACCCCCATTAACAAAGTTTTCTTTTCTTCTTCTCTCCTTACTTTTCTATTATTCTCCTTATTTTTATATGTTATATTCTTTTCTTTTATTTTTATTCTCATTATCCATATTTTCTTTTTCTTTCTTTTTTTTTCCTTTTTACTTGGTGTTGGAAATTTATTTGAGTCATTATTTCTCATTATATGCTTGTGGATTGTTGTAAAATTGTTTGGCAATTAAAAAAAAGGTTGCTTGCATGTTCACCTTAATACTTTCTATACCTTATCTACCATGCATGCTATGTGTTTGTGAAAAAGCCAATATGGCGTTATGCATTTTTCAACATTATCCTACTATTTAATGCTTGCTTTTTACAAATTCCCTTTACTATTGTATTAATTGAAAATTAATTGTCAATACAAACATGATGATTTATTACGAGTGATGCTTAATCTATGCTACTCATGCCTTTGCCAGCATGCCAATAAACACCTTGCATTCACTTGTCATCATATGCACTAGCTATTTTCCATTGATGACTTTTCACATGTAGTCATGACCATGTGTTAACATCATTTACCTTTTAATGTGCATTCATCACCACCCTTCTCCGTTCTCTCCCTTGCTCTATCTCTTTGAATTTAATTTACTTTCTCTTCCCTTTTTCAGAATGGCCACCAAGAAGGGCAAAGAGAAAGCTACTCCCAAATCAACAGCAAGGAGAAGAACAAAGAGAGCACTAGTGGCAGAGCCTTCTTCAACTGTGGTAAAGCCTCAACAAAGAGACTTAAGAGGATTATAAAGGTTGATGATAAAGAAAAAGCCTTCCCAGCAAAGGACACTGCGCGATTTCCCAATCGCTACTGTGAGCAGATGTTCCCCATCCTGGCAGAAAGGAGTTACAACAATGAATACCTTCTTCTCCTCCCAAACCATATTGCTACATTTGTTGAGCTGCAAATTGCACAAAGACAATGGGTTTCCTACAGAGACAGCCGAGGCAGGTCAATCTTTCTTGGGTAGTAGAGTTCTACTCAAACTTCCACCTGCCAACCTTGGAGTCTGTCTTTGTCCGTCAGAAGCAAGTCCCCATTATAGAAGAGGCCATTCAAAGAGCTCTAGGTCTCCCCCCTTTTCCATAAGGTTTGGACGCCTTTCAAGAAGCCGCACTCAAGCACCAGATGTACCAATTTGACTAGGACGCCGTTCTCAGAGTTATCGCACTACATGGCAGCCGTTGCATCTACGGATACCATCGTACCCGCCCTAACGGAATATTAGCTTCAACACTTACCTTGGAGGCTCGCGTATGGGCACAGATCATGTCCCATTACGTCTTTCTGAGCACTCATGAGTCCTCCTTCACTGCGGACATGGCCGTTCTACTATGGTGCATCCTTACAGACCAGCCTCTGAACCTACCAAGACACATCCGGAATGCCATGGGACACGTACAAATCGCGGGCAACTTACCTTTCCCTGCCTTGGTCTCAAATCTTGTCTCAGCAGCCGGAGTCTCCTTCAGAGCTGGGAACACCAAAGCCATGCTTCAACGGGATGATCAATACGTCCCTAATGGGAAATACATCAGACTTTCAGCAGCCACTACACGCCAGCCTATTGAACTGGCTGCAGACATTCCTCCTTCCACACCACAAGCACCTACAACAACTCAACTGCTCCATCAGATTCTTGAAAGGTTAGATCGACAAGAACAGAAAGGAAAACTAAGGGAGCGCCGTAACGAGCGCCAATTCAAACACCTCAAGGAGCTACTTAAGGGAAAATTCAAGGACTCAGACACCCCAGACTCCAATTCCTTTACCAGCACCGGGAGCCATGATGGTCCCGATTGTGGAGATATTGCTACCAGCCCACCCCTGTTCCTGACAGACGGCACCGAGGACGGTGCAAAGCCTTAAGTGTGGGGAGGTCGGTCAGTACCTGACTTCCGGAGGTAATTTCTCTTCCCTAAACACCAATAAATTAGGATATTTAGTTAGTTTTTCTTTTATAGAATAGGATAAATTTCATAGTAATAGGTTAGTTGCATGCATGTTCTGCTTGATTGAAAAGACAATAAGTTTCTTCTAAGACCCTATCTTTGGAACAAAATTTCACTAATTTTAATCAAAACTTCTATGTTAAATGTGCTTGAAGTTGTATTTGGAACATAATTTTTGAGCTAAAGAACACACAACCTATGAGATTTGAGCTTCTATGCATGGTTATATTATTTAACCATAATTATTTTATTCTTGTGTGTTTACTTCTCTATGATTGTGATATATATTTTGTTCAATCCTATATGTCCAATGTTTATTATATTAATATGTTTGCATATGATTGAGGCCATTAATTGTTTAGCTCATTTATCCAAATTAAGCCTACCCTTTCAATTACCTTTGTTAGCCACTTTGAGCCTTTAAATCCCATTTGTTCTATATTTTACCACATTACTAGCCTTAAGCGGAAAAACAATTATATATCCCAAACTGAATCTTTGGTTAGCTTAAGATAGAATTGTGTGTGCTAATTAAGCATGGGAAATTATGGGAACAAAAGATAATAAGGGAATGTGCCATGATAATATAATGGGAATTTGGATACCTACTCATGTGAAATTATAAGAATTAAAAATCTATGTGCATTGATAAGTTATGTTTATTTTTATGCTTATATAAAAAAAATATTCAATAAACAAATAAGGGGACAAAATTACCCCAATGTTAAGTTAAGAATTCAAGGATCAATGCATGTATGATAAAATTAAAATAAAAAGTTGATACACGAGTATGGAATGTGAAAGAGAAATTCTAGGTAGCTAGGTATGAATTCTAAAGTTATATAGAATATATATATATATATAGGTTATGTTAAAGCTTGGGTTAATTAAAGATTCAGTCTATAAGCTCACTCAGCCATATATGTATCCTTACCATTACCTTGGCCTCATTACAACCTTGAAAAGACCTCATGATATTTGCATTGATATATTAAATGTTGTTGGTTGGTTAGGAGAAGAACAAAAATTAGAGAGCATGATTAGATAAGGATAGAGTGATTACCCTATACACTAGAGAGACTAGAGTATACATACATCATCAGTGAGGGTTCAATGTTTGAAATTCTGTGTTCCCTGCTTTCATGAGCTATCTTCTTGCATTTTTATCTGTTCTTACTGTATAAGAATTGAATTAGTGGAATTCGATTTGTAACTATTTTGAGGAGCTTATTTACTATTGATCAAGTGGACAAGGACCATATAGTTGCATTCACATATATAGGTTGCATTGCATTGCATGAGTTTTACATGTTCCTACTCATTTGTTTTATCTCCTTCAACTAAGCATGAGGACATGCTAATGTTTAAGTGTGGGGAGGTTGATAAACCACTATTTTATGGTTTATATTGTGTTTAATTGTGTGGTTTTATCATGATCTTTACCCACTTATTCATATAATTAGCATGCATTTATATTTCCTTCCTAAAATTATTACATGATTGAACACTTGCTTCCTACATACTTTTAATTATGTATTTTAATTCTCCTTTATTCCATTCGATGTCATGATCTGTGTGTTAAGTGTTTCAGGCTTTATAGGGCATGAATGAGTTGTAGATTGGAAAGGAAGCTTGCAAAAATGGAAGGAACACAAGAAATTGAGGAGATGACCAGCAAGGAGTGACGCGGCCGCATGGCTCACGCAACCGCGCGGATTGGAATAGCACAAGTGACGTGGAGGCGTGGACGACGCGCCCGCATGGAAAAGCAAAACGCCGAATGACGCGGCCGCATGAATGATGCGATCGCGTGACGTGCGCGATCTGCATAATCTGCAGAATTCGCTGGGGGCGATTTTGGGCCCTGTTTTGACCTAGTTTTCGGCCCAGAAAAACAGACTAGAGCCAGAGGACATGCAAAAAGATAAAAAAAACAACATTCATTCTACACAGTTTTTAGTTTTTAGATCTAGTTTTACTCCTCTTCTAGATTTTCTCTCTACACATTCATAGTTCTTAGGATTTTAATTTCTATTGTTCTTTGCATTGGGATATTGAGAAGAGTTATTACCTCATCAAGACTTCGTCATTCTAGTTCGTTTTCTTTACTTGGCTTTACTCTTCCATGTCCTTTAATTTACTCAATTTTACTATTGGATTATTTTAGAATTTATTAATACAAGAGTTACTTTTATTTTTTATTGATTCCTTTGAGTTTTATTTATCATGTCTTTCTTTAATTCTCTTTTATATGTTATGAATTCCATTTTCACAATGAGCGAGTAGTTCCCTAACTTGATGGGGAGTTGATTGAAAGGAACCCTTTAGTTGGAATGCTCAAAAGAGAAATTGTAATTGGGTTTATTGTTGGATTGCTCTCTAGTCACTAACGCCAGTCCTTCCAAGTAAGCGGATTGGGACTTGTGAATAGAAACAGCATTCCAACTTGTTTGACTTTCCCTTACCTAATAAGGGATAAGTAAACAGAACAACCTTCAATTATCAATTAATCTTGAGAGTACTGCAACAAGAATAGGGCTTCCAACTAATCTACTCCAAGTCAAGGCTTTTATTTAAATTACTTAATTTCTCTAATTTAATTTCCTGCTTATTCAACTCAAACTCTTTTTGAAAACCTCTAATTAATAAATTAGCACACCTCTCTGCAACTCGTTGGGAAACGACCTGGGATTCATACTCCTAGTATTTTAATTTTAATTTTTGTAACTACGCTTTTTAAATTGATAAGCGGATTTCTAGTTGGTTAAGAGCTATACTTGCAACGCATATCTTATAACAATTCTTAATTAGCCGATTTCTGTCACGTCACCTATACACTAGAGTGACTAGAGTGCATATACACCATCAGTAAGGGTTCAATGCTTAATTCTAGGTTCCCTACTTTCATGAGCTGTCTTCTTGCAAGTTTTCTTGTTTTTACTGTATGAATTTTAATTAGTGATATTTAATTTATATATGTCTTGAAGAACTTATCTACTTTTAACCAAGTAGGAAAAATCATTTTAGCATATAGTTGCATTCATACATAGGTTGCATTTCATGAGTCTTACTTTTCCCTACTCATTTATTTTATCTCCTTGAGCTTAGCATGAGGACATGCTAATGTTTAAGTGTGGGGAGGTTGATAAACCACTATTTTATGGTTTATCTTGTGTTTAATTGAGTGGTTTTTATCAAGTCTTCACCCACTTATTCATATGATTTGTATGATTTTACAATCCCTTCCTAGTATTGTCCTATGATTGAAAAATTGCTTCCTAGAGATCTTTAATTTGTGTATTTTAATTCTCCGTTATACCATTCGATGCCGTGATCCGTGTGTTAAGTGTTTCAGGCTTTACAGGGCAGGAATGGCTTAGAGAATGGAGAGGAAGCTTGCAAAAATGGAAGGAACACAAGAAAACAAGGAGATGACCAGTGAGCACCGACGCGCACGCATGGCTCACGCGAGCATGCGGAATGGAGAAATTTACAGCAAAGTGTGCGGGTGCCTGACGCGTACGCGTGGATTGGAGTCTGCACAAAAGACACGCACGCGTGGACGACGCGTACGCGTGACAAGGAAATTTTCCAAATGACGCGCACGCGTGACTGACGCGTACGCGTGACCTGTGCGATCTACAGAATTAACAGAAAATGCTGGTGGCGATTTCGGGCCACGTTCAGACCCAGTTTTCAGCCCAGAAACACAGAATAAAGCCAGGGAACATGCAGAGACTCGACACAACATTCATAATTCACAATTTTAGGTTTTAGATGTAGTTTTAGAGAGAGAGAGAGGCTCTCTCCTCTCCATTAGGTTTTAGGATTTAGGATTTCTCTTAGCTTTAGGATTGTTTCTTCTCAATTTCCAGGTTAAATGTTCCTTTAATTTAGTTTCTCTTCTACTTTTATTTATTCTATGGCTTTAGTTTGTTTATTTTCCCAATTTGATTTATGAATTCTCCATATTAGATTTGATTTCTTTATTTAATGCAATTTGAGGTATTTCAGATTTATGATTGCTTTCTCCTATTTATGATATAAATAATTTGGATTTTTCCCCTTTTGGCTTGGGTTGAGTAATTGGTGGCACTTGAGTTGTCAAACTCAACTGTTGATTGAAAATTTGGAATTGCTGATTGATTTGGATCCCTCTAAAGCTAGTCTTTCCATAGGAGTTGACTAGGACTTGAGGAATCAAATTGATTAGTTCACTTGACTTTCCTTTATTTAGTAAGGGTTAACTAAGTGGGAGCAATAAACAATTCTCATCACACCTGATAAGGATAACTAGGATGGGATTCCCAGTTCTCATACCTTGTCAAGAGTTTTTATAGTTAGTTTGTTTCCATTGCCATTTACTACTGTTGCTTCATATCTTAAAAAACCCAAAAAGATACTTTTTTCATAACCAATAATAAACACACCTCCCTGCAATTCCTTGAGAGACGACCCAAGGTTTAAATACTTCGGTTATAAATTTTTTTGGGTTTGCTTTAGTGGCAAACAATTTTTTTTGTACGAAAGGATTCTTTGTTGGTTTAGAAACTATATTTACAACGAAAATTTATTTGCAAAATTCTTTACTGACAGAAAATCCGTTCGTCACCTATACCACGGAGACCCTAATCTCCACGAAAATTAATTCAACTGGTGTCTCGAGAAGTCCCCAACGAAGTCGTAGGTTAACCGTCTGAGAGATGTATAAACATAGCTCTTGGTTCGTGCTTTCCAGCCAAGTATTCACACGAAATTAAGTAGACATGGGTGTTTGTCAAGCACGTTTGTCTTAATGTGATGAACAGAGCTAATTGGTTAGATCATCCTATTTACCCCGATGAAGATTGGGATATATAGCTTAGAGATAGATCAGACACGAATTGAAGAAGAAACTGAAATACTTTTATTAATTCATAGGACTCAGCAGGGCTCCTCCCCTCAACATAGGAGGTTTAGTGTAACAACCCTGTTTTTTGAGTACGCGAGATCTTTTCTGAAGGCACAGATTTCTCTGGAAAATCAATAAGGGGAACACCTCTTATATATCATAAAGTATCTCAATCATCATTGTCATTATGTCATCCTTAAGCTAGAACCTCTTCTGAGGCAAGCTCAATACCGCAATCGCGAAGAACCTTGTTTTTGAACCGTATCGGTTAGGAGTTTTAATTCTGTTTTTCGTAAATAGTCTCAGTTTAATGAACCGGACTCGATTCATGAGAGAAGATAGATAATAGGATAATATTATCATTATATTAGTATTAGAACATGCTTGAATGATATTATAAGGTTACCTGGTCTGTTTTAGTTAAAAATAGAAAATCAGTTTAACCGGGTTTACGGTTTACTGGTGCAGCTTAACACCAGCACTCTCTGATGACTTTAGCAATGCTAAGGCCTCATTATATATGTTTTATTCTCATAATAAATATGTTACTAGTGTCATTTATGGTAGTAGCTCAGAAAATAATTTTTAGAGATATTTTTACAAGTGTTCTGATACACCTAGTTTTAGTAGTTATACACCTGAGATATTTTAATATTATTTTAACCCACCTCCAAGCCAACCAATCACAACTCACCTTACACCCCGAAGACCTCCAAGGCTGTCTCATTTCATCATTTTGGCCGAAAATAACAAGAGAGAAAAGATAAGGTGAGATATCTCTTCCTAACATACTGAATGAGATTTGGTCAGTTGAGAGTTTTTGGATTTAAAGTTGTTCTTGATGTGATTTAGGAGGAAAAAGTGCTTAAGGACCACCTGAAAGTTTAACCGAATTAGGAGCAGCAAAACCAGGTAGGGTGTCACGAAATTAATCTTGATTATTTGTGTTTGAGTTGTGTGAATGTTGTATAAATTGGCTGTGCTAAAAATTGGTTGCATATATGATTGATTCTTGGTGAAAATTTGGTGAAATTTTGATGAAATTTGATGAAATTCAAGCTTTAAAGTTCATGTTCTTGGGCAGCTGGAAAAACGAAACCCTAAGATTAAATTGAGGTTCAATTTATGTTGAAATCATGTAGAAAAGATGGGGTTTTAGTGGCTGCAATTTTATTTTGAATTATGGTAAAAATCAGTTGCTGAAAAGACTAAAAAACGGGTAAAAACAGAGAAAGAATCTGAAGAATTTATGAAGAACATGAAGAACACTTTGAGTGTGGTGAAGAACATTGAAGAACACCTTTTAAATCTTATAAAGGGCAAGGAAGTAAATATTTTGGTGTTTGAGGGGTTATTTTGTAATTTCTGAAAGTTAGGGTGGTTAAAGTAGAAATATTAAAAGTTACGGGTGGTAAAAAGTGAATTTTTAAAGGTTAAAAGTTAAAAAGGGGTAATTTTCGAAAAATTAATGACAAAATAATAAATAATAATAAAATATTAAATAATAATATTTAATTAAAAATAATATTTTAATAAAAATAATAAAATAATGCAGAAAAGGCAGTTTTCTGTAAAAGCTTTAGAAAGACAACTTTAAGCGCAGAATCTCATAATTACCTTCATAAAACACTTAGGGAGTGGTAAGAACATATTAGTTAGGCAAAGATAAATGAAAGATAAAAAGTTAAAGAAAAGATAAAAAAAACCAAAGAAAAGTCTGTAAAGTTTTAATGACAGAAAAATAGACAGAGACTAGTGAACGAACTAGGGCAACATAGCTAGTCCTGGAATTGCGAATAGGGTTAGGTATTATATGAAAAGTTAAACTGTTTCAGTATAGACTTAATGAACCTATACTTGGGACAGACTAACTATTCATACCGAAATTTACATAAGCTTTAAATACATACGTTAAACAGAGAAATCAGAGCAGAGTAAAGAAACACAGAGAACAGAGTAACCAGAGTAAAGTAATGAGATAAAGAGAAAAAGAGTAATATAGATACAGATGAAAAGAGTAATCAGAGAAGAGAAAAGAGATGCAAAGAACAAAGTAATTAAAACAGAGTAAAGAGATACAAAGAAAGAAAGAGGTACTGCATAAGAATGTAAAAGTGATGATGAATAATGAGAATGATAATGAATTATGATAATGAGAATGATTATGTGATGATCTGCTGCATGAAGGCAGTCAGATAAGATGGTGGTACGACCACTGAGAGTGCTCTCCTGGGATACTTAGCTATAATGCTATTCTGTAAGTCAGAGGACTGTTACAGAGGTATCGAGAACACACGACTAGCATATACTCCTGTAAGTTAAAGGACTCTTACAGTGAGAGTGTGTGTATGCTCCTGTAAGTCAAAGGACTCTTACAGAGAGTGTGTTGGGCAAATATAAGTTAACTAGTTCCGCCATGCAAGTCAAAGGACTCTTGCAGTGGTTTGCCTCACAAGTCAAAGGACTCTTGCGAGGGGCATTGCCAACAGGGAAGCCTTACCTGGTCAAAGGACTCTGGGTAACGTCGGGAGCGGGTATGTAACCGACAAATGAGCTCATTACCTGCGGTAGGGCTAGACATGCATCATATTTGGTTGTGCATTTCCTCTGTTATGATTGTTGTTTGAATGTATGCCTTCTTTATTTTCATTCTATTCTCTGTGTCTGTGTTTTGTTTTCTTGTATTCTTTTGTTTGTGTTTTGCTTTTTGTTTTCTTTATTTTTTCTATTTATCTGTTTCTTCTGTCTACTGCTTCTCGGTATTCTGCTATTTATCTGCAAAACAACACGGAATTAATGAACGTAACTAATAACCCGGACCCTACTAAGAACTCCCCAGTTCTTACCCCTTCTCTCTCCCTTCCCCCTTCAGATGGAAGCATGAGTACCCTTCCGTAGTTCGCTGACGATCGTTCACAAAAAGGATTCCACTCTAAATAGTCTTCTGAGTCTAGAGTGAACTCCGTTACCTGTTTATATGTATATACTATGAGGCTAGTCAACGTCTGCACCCCGTTTATCTATGAACTTTAACCTAAGTCCTCCGTACGATGTTGCTGTTATGTGGCCACTCGATAAAGTACCAGAGGTATATTCTAAGACGATGTATGATCGTGCAGAGGAGTTGTAGAAGATGTTCCACCTTTTGATGACGTTCCACCTGACTTGAGTTTTGAAGGCTTAGAACATACTTTCCCTCGCTTTAGTAGTTTAGAGGGACTAGGTGAATATAGAGTCTAGGCTAGCCTGGGTGCCAGCTTAGGGACTTCTTGAATAGGTCAGGACCTGGGATGTTGTATGTATATATATGTATATAGATATTATTTAGCTATATCTAGGGGAGTTCTAACTAAAAGGCTATACTCTAATAAAGGCTGGATCACGGAATGATATCAACTGCTTGTGATATATTTATGTATGGTTGTTTATAAATGTTTTATCTGTTACTATTTATGGATTGATTATAAATGATTCTGTTTTTAATCCAAGCGTTTTAAAAAAAAAAAGTACCTCGTAAAATAACTACACTTTTAACAACGAATCAGGCTCATATAATAAATAATATATAATAATTAGGTAGACAAGTTGGTAGCACTCAGTTTCTAGTATGATCATGACGTACCAGAAATTGGGTCGTTACATTTAGAAACTCATACTGAAGTAAAATACAATGCAAAACTCGAAAATAGTGTAAAAGGTCTGATGTTGTCTGATGATGTTTTAATGACTGTGTAAAATACACTTTAAATACTAAACAGATGACTAGTAAGGGTAACATAGTCTATTTAGTGCTAAAATCCACTTATGGGGCCCACTTGGTGAGTGTTTGGGCTAAGCTTTGATGAAATCCATGTGCTTAGGCTTCCTTGGGCATTGAACTTCAGTCATGGCACCTTTTTGGGCGTTGGAATGCAGCTTGGAATCCCTTTCTGGCGTTGGACGCCAAAACTAGTTTGATGGCTGGCATTGAACGCCAGTTTTGGGCCTTCTAATCCGACGCAAAGTTTGGACTATTATATATTGCTGGAAAGCTCTGGAAGTCAGCTTTCCATTTGGATTTCTGTAGCTCCCGAAAGGCTCTTTCAAAAGAAAGCAGGTTAGATTTAGACAGTATCTGCAGTGCTTTCTCTATCTCTGAATTAGACTTCTGCTCTAGCTCCTCAATTTCAGCCAGAAAATGCCTAAAATTGCCCAAGAACACAAAAACTCATAGTAGAATCCAAAAATGTGAATTTAACACTAAAATCTATAAAAACTAAACAAAAAGTACTAAAAACTATATGAAAATGATGTCAAAAAGCATAAAAAATATACGCTCATCAAAACACCAAACTTAAACCGTTGCTTGTCCCCAAGCAACTAAAAACACAGTAGGATGGAAAAGAAAATTAAGATACAATAAATTTCTAAGTTTCAAATGAAGCTTAGTTAAAATTAGATGAGCGGGACTTAGTAGCTTTTTGCTTTTGAATAGTTTTGGCATCTCACTATCCATTGAAACTTAGAGATGTTGGCATCTTTAGGAACATAGAATCCGGATGATATTATTGATTTTCTTAGTTAAGCTTATTTTGATTCTTGAACAGAGCTTTCTGAGTTTTGGCCGTGACCCTAAGCACTCTGTTTTCTTAAGCACACTCTTTTTGCTTTGGACCACGACTTTAACCGCCCAGTCTCAAGCTTTTCACTTAACACCTTCACGCCATAAGCACATGGTTAGGGACAACTTGGTTTAGCCGCTTAGGCCAGGATTTTATTCCTTTTACCCTTGCCTTTTGGTTTAAAGGGTTACTGGCTTTTTTAATCATCCTTCCTTTTCCTGCATTTTTGGGCAGTAATGGATTTTTCTGCTTTTTATTTTTTTTCTTTTTTTGCATGCATTTATTTTTTTTCTTTTGCAATATGATCTTTCTTTTGCTTTTTGCTGCTTTTTCTTGCTTCAAGAATCGATTTTTAGATTTTTCAGATTATCAATAATATATTTCCTTTTTCCTTATTCGTTCAAGAGCTAACATTCTAAAATTTTAACTTCAAATATGCACTGTTTATTTCATACATTTACAAAACAAAAGCAAATGACACCACATCAAACTAATTAAACTAATCTTATTTTAAACCTGAAATTCATGCATCTCTCAATTCTTTTCAATAAATTTTTTTTATTTAATCAAGTTGAGAGATATATGGAAAATTTTAAAACTTTAAGACATCAATACAAATGATCATGCAACTAGAACAAGAGAGCAAATTAATAAATAGACAGAAAATAGAAAAATAACAGGAAAGCAGTAAAAGAGAACGAATCCACCTGAAAGATGGTGGCCAGCGCTCCTCCTTGAGGATCCCATGTAGTGCTTGATCTCTTCCATGTTACCTTTTGTCTTTGTTGAGGTAGCTGTACAGGCTCATGTGCATGCTCTCTAGTTTGCTCCATCCTCTTCTTCTATACTTAAGAGTGGTAGAAGTCACAAAACAGAGCTTTTGCAACACCAAACTTAAGAGTTTTGCTCGTCCTCGAGCAAAGTAGAGTAGAAGAAGGTGGGGTAGGTGGAACTTCTGTGGGACCTCTTGGTCCTGAGAGGCTAGGGAATTCTAGATTCCCTGCTTCTCTGCATTGGCGTTTGAATGCCCAGGGGCTCCTCCCTGGCTGGCGTGTAATGTCAGCAATGCTCCCCTCTTGAGGCATTGAACGCCCAGCAGGGATACCCTGGCTGGCGTTCAATTTTAACACTCTCTACGGAGTGTTCTGTTTTCACTGCTGTGAATTCTGTCTCTTGACTGGTGCACATGATCATGACTTTGACACTGAAAAGAAAAAAAAATGAAATAAATAAGGTTGAGTAAAGTTGGGTTGCCTCCCAACAAGCGCTCTTTTAAAGTCACTAGCTTGACTTTCAGCTCCTTAAGGAGGTGATCAAGGGCTTAGATTTTCGCCCCATACAGTGAATTTTCTACCTGTCCTCTTATGAATGAGCTCTACTTGCTCTAGAGATAGGACACGACTCACTGTGTGTGGTAGGACTGGATTCTTAGTGAAGACAACTCTCTTGCCAGGTGATAGGCCTTCAGTAGGAACTTTCTTGTTCCTCCAGCCTTTAGGTACTTTCTTCTTAGAACCTTTGTGCTTAGAGTTTTTTTGAGGGCTACCCAACACCAAACTTAGAATTGATGTCTGGGGGCTCTGCACATAAAGAGAGGGTTGGCACACTAGGTGTTGTACAGTTGTCCCTTTCTAATTAGGATTGGACATCTTAAATAAGATGTAGTCCTCTCCTAATTGGAAAACCATTTCTCCCTTAGCTACATTAATCAAGGCTTTTGTAGTAGCTAAGAAGGGTCTTCCAAGGATGATACAGTCATCCTCATCCTCTCCAATGTCTAAGACAATGAAGATTGCAGGAATGTAGTGGTTTTCAACGCTAACCAAGACATCCTCCACTAAGCCATATGGCTTCTTCATTGTCTTGTCTGCCATCTCTAAAGAGATATTTGCAGATTTTACCTGAATGATGCCCAACTTCTTCATTATTGAGAGTAGCATGAGGTTAATACTTGACCCTAGGTCACACAGAGCCTTTTCAAAGGTCATAGTTCCTATGGTGCAAGGAATCAGAAAGCGTCCAGGGTCTGGAAGCTTCTAAGGTAGCTCTTGCTAAACCAAAGCATGGAGTTCTTTAGTAAGCAGTGGAGGTTCTTCCTCCAGAGGCTTTGTACCAAATAGCTTGGCATTCAGCTTCATTAGAGCTCCTAGGAAACAAGCAACTTGCTCTTCCCTAGTGTCTTCATCCTCACTTGAGGATAAATAGTCATAAGAACTTATGCACTGTAGAAGTGCATTCAAAGGAACCTCAATTGTCTTTATAATTTCCTTTGGTTCTGGGCTAGAGGGTTCTTGAGTGGGATTCAGGCACTCAGAAGGTGTGCTTTGGTTGGTGTTCAACACCAGCTCTGTCAGCTTAGTGGGAGTTGAATGCCCTTGCTGTCCACCCTGACTGGCGTTAAAAGTCAGTTCCTCTAGTATTTTGGGCATTGAACGCCCAGCAGGGATGTCCTTGCTGGCTTTCAATGCCAGCTTCCCTGGGCTGGTGGGCATTGAACGCTGATAAACCACTATTTTATGGTTTATCTTGTGCTAAATTGGATGGATTTTCTTCACTATTCTCACACTTGTTCATAGAATTCGAATGTTTTACATTTTCATTCCTAATTTTGTGCTATGATTGAAAACATGCTTCTTTGGCCTTAAATTACTTGTTTTAATTCTCTCTTATTACCATTTGATGCCGTGATATGTGTGTTAAGTATTTTCAGAGTTTATACGGCAGTAATGGCTTAGAGGATAGAAAGGAAGCATGCAAAAATGGAAGGAATACAAGAAATTGAAGGAATTACTAAGCTGTCAAGCCTGACCTCTTCGTACTAAATCAATCATAACTTGAGCTACAGAGGTCCAAATGAGACGGCTCTAGTTGCGTTGGAAAGATAACATCTGGGGCTTCAAAATGATATGCAATTTGCCATAGTTTCCATGCAGTTAGAGGAAACTCACGCATGCATCACGCGTACGCGTGGCTGGTGCACGAATTGTGAATCACACTTTTCACAACGCGTACCACTAACCAGCAAGTGCACTGGGTCGTCCAAGTAATACCTTACGTGAGTAAGGGTCGAATCCCACGGAGATTGTTGGTTTGAAGCAAGCTGTGGTTTTCTTGTAATTCTTAGTCAGGAAATCAATTATGTTTATCAGTTGAATTGCGAATAACCAAGAGAGCATAAATTAAAGGTTACTTGCTATGCAGTAATGGAGAATATGTTGGAGTTTTGGAGATGCTTTGTGTTCTGAATCTCTGGTTTCCTCTGTCTTCTGATTCACGCACGCACGTCCTCCTATGGCAAGCTGTATGTAGGGGATCACCGTCGTCAATGGCTACATCCCATCCTCTCAGTGAAGAATATGCTCACATGCTCTGTCACAGCACGGCTAATCATCGGTTGGTTCTCGATCCGGTTGGAATAG
>NC_029794.2:67870364-67873986 GCF_000816755.2 Arachis ipaensis
GTCATGAGATGCAAAATAAGTCTCTAAAAGTTGTTTAAATACTAAACTAGTAGCCTAGGTTTACAAAAAATGAGTAAACTATGATGATGATGCAGAGATCCACTTCTGGGGCCCATTTGGTATGTGCTGGGGCTGAGATTTAAGCAATTCACGTGCAGAGGCCATTTGTGGAGTTGAACGCCAGTTTTTGTGCCAGTTTGGGCGTTCAACTCCAGCTTTTGATCCTTTTCTGGCGCTGGATGCCAGAATTGGGCAGAGAACTGGCGTTGAACGCCAGTTTACGTCATCTATCCTTGTGCAAAGTATGGACTATTATATATTGCTGGAACGCCCTGGATGTCTACTTTCCAACGCAATTGGAAACATGCCATTGTGAGTTCTGTAGATCCAGAAAATCGACTTTGAGTGCAGAGAGGTCAGAATCCAACAGCATCAGCAGTCCTTTTTCAGCCTGAATCAGATTTTTGCTCAGCTCCTTCAATTTCAGCCAGAAAAATACCTGAAATTACAGAAAAACACACAACTCATAGTAAAGTCCAGAAATATAAATTTTTCCTAAAAACTAATGAAAATAGACTAAAAACTAACTAGAACATACTCAAAACTATATGAAATTAACCCCAAAAAGCGTATAAAATATCCGCTCATCACAACACCAAACTTAAACTGTTGCTTGTCCTCAAGCAACTAGACAAATAAAATAGAAGACTAATAGGTTGAGAAGCAATAATATCTCAGAGTTTTTGAGTGAATCTCAGATTCTAATTAGATGAGCGGGACTAGTAGCTTTTTTTGCTTCTGAACAGTTTTGGCATCTCACTTTATCCATTGAAGCTCAGAGTGATTGGCATCTATAGGAACATAGAATTCAGACAGTGTTATTTATTCTCCTATTCCAGTGTGATGATTCTTGAACACAGCTATTTTATGAGTCTTGGCCGTGGCCCTAAGTACTTTGTTTTCCAGTATTACCACCGGATACATAAATGCCACAGACACATAATTGGGTGAACCAGAGGTGTCCAGAGTTCTTAAGCACACTCTTCTTTCTGCTTTGGACTTTGACTTTAACCGCTCAGTCTCAAGTTTTCACTTGACACCTTCACGCCACAAGCACATGGTTAGGGACAGCTTGGTTTAGCCGCTTAGACCAGGATTTTATTCCTTTAGGCCCTCCTATCCACTGATGCTCAAAGCCTTGGAATCCTTTTTATTTGCCCTTGCCTTTCGGTTTTAAGGGTTATTGGCTTTTTGCTCTTGCCTCTTGGTTTTAAGAGCTTTTGGCTTTTTCTGCTTGCTTCTTCTTTTTCTTTCTATTTTTTTTTGCAAGCTTTGTTCTTTGCTGCTTTTTCTTACTTCAAGTATCATTTTTATGATTTTTCAGATTATCAATAACATGTCTCATGTTCATCATTCTTTCAAGAGCCAACATATTTAACAGTCTTAAACAACAAATTCAAAAGACATATGCACTGTTCAAGCATTCATTCAGAAGACAGAAAGCATTGCCACCACATTTAACTAATTAGAATTTCTCTTATTAAAACTCGAAATTTTATTGCCTCTTATTCAAAAGATCTACTACTTTATTCATGTTTGCTAATGATGAGAAAAATAAACTATAACTTAATTGGAGATAAAATCAAAATAGATACTAATTACTACTATATGACTCCTAAGGTAAACTTCTATAAGGACACTATCACAGAGTTAAGGCAGAAATTGGAAATTAACAACCTTTAATCTGGGGGAACGGGGGTTCCTCTGATCCTTGGGGTGCTTGGTCCTGCAAGAGAAGACTTTTGGCGCTTCAATTCCCTTAAGTCACGCCCTTGCTCCTCTTGTTCCCTGAGCAGTTTGCAGAGCATGCTGTTTTGATTTTGCTCTTGGATTTCCGGATATTCATCTTCTTTCAGATCGAATTTAACTTCCGGGATCACTGATCTTAGACCTATTATTTTGTATCTTTCAGCTGAGGTAGCTTTAAGATCTCTCTAATCCTGTCAGGGTGGGTATGAACAATCTTTCCTCTGACCACGGTCCGATAGTTAGAGAGAGCAGTCCCAGATAGTTTCTGCTTGTCAGTTTGCCACATATTAGCATAGAACTCCTGGACCATGTTCCTTCCCACTTTCGTTTCAGGATTAGCTAGGACTTCCCAGCTCCTGATTCGAATTTGCTCCTGGATCTCCGGGTATTCATCTTCTTTCAAATCGAATCTAACTTCCGGGATCACTGATCTCAGACCCATTATTTTGTTATAATGGTCCGAATGTTCTTTAGATAAGAGCTTCCCTTGATTCCAAAGTGGTTTTGGAACGCTCTCTTTCTTGCCTCTTGGAGTGGGTTGTTTTCCTTTGGGGGCCATGATTTTAGTGATTGCGGATAAACACACCAAACTTAGAGGTTTGCTTGTCCTCAAGCAAAAGAAGAGAAAGCAGAGGGATAGAAGGAGAGCTAGGGGCAATTGTTGATGGGAGAGGAGGGAGGCCGAACTCAAATTTATAAGGGGGGAGGGTGGGTTTTCAAAAAAAGAGAAGATATCATAAGAGAAGATATGATAAGAGAAGATATAGTTTAAAATTGAGAGGATATGAAAGATTTTTGAGAAAGATAGATTTAATTTTTGAAAAAGATAAAGTGGAGGTTTTGAAAAAGATATTGATGAGTTGAAAAAGATAGATTTGTAAAAAAAAAAAATTTGAAAAGAGTTGGATTGAATTTGCAAAGATGCCTGGTGCTTATGGATTAAAATACATTTGATATTTTTAGTGGTAGGGTTTTTAGAAATTATGGAATTTAGAAATCAGGGTTCTTAACATGTTTATGTAAGAAATCATGAATTGAAGTATGAAAATCAAGATTTAGAATGAAAAATTTTGAATAAAAATGAGTTTTGTCTCCTCCCTGCCATCCTGGCGTTTGAATGCCCAAACACTGCCTGTTTTGGGCGTTCAGTGCCCAATTGCTGCTCTCCTGGGCGTTCAACGCCCAGCTGCTGCCATTACTGGCGTTTAACGCCCAGTGGATGCCCATTTCTGGCATTGAACGCCCAGATTGCTACCATTACTGGCGTTTTCTTGCCAGTGAGCTCTTTTTCTCTGTTTTGTGTGCTGAGGTCTTCTGTAAATGATTCCTCACCTTAGTGTCAGTGAACTTTATATAAAAAAATAAAAATAAAAATAAAAGCAGGGCAAAATGCTTAGAGGATTGTTGCCCCATGGCTGGGTTGCCTCCCAGCAGGCGCTTCTTTATTGTCTTTAGCTGGACCTTGCTGAGCTTTTAATCTAGCTTCAGCCTTGAGCATTCTTGCTCAATGTTGCCTTCAAGATAATGCTTGATTCTCTGTCCATTAACAATGAACTTCTTATCAGAATCAATATCTTGAAGCTCCACATAACCATATGGGTGATACACTTGTAATCACGTATGGTCCCCTCCACCGGGATTTCAGTTTCCCGGGGAATAGCCTGAGTCTAGAGTTGAACAACAGAACCTTCTGTCCTGGTTCAAAGATTCTAGATGACAGCTTTCTGTCATGCCACTTTTTTTATTTTTCTTTATAAAGCTTGGCATTCTCGAAAGCTGTGAATCTGAATTCCTCTAGCTCATTTAGCTGGAG
>NC_029794.2:67874452-67878289 GCF_000816755.2 Arachis ipaensis
TAGAAAGTCTCCTTCAAGCTTCGAGTGACATACTGCTATGACCTCTCATTATTCCTTTATCCTTGGCTATTACTTTGTTCATAAGCTTTATTTGAGTGTCATGTGTAACAAGTTCATTTTCTTTATTTTATACTTGACACATTATTCACTATAGACACTTGGCTCACATTCCTTCTTAAAACATTGATGCCCAGCACCTCTTTGGGTTACTAAATGCCTTGTAGTTAGGTTGCTCTTGATAGTGGACTTTCAGCTGATGATCCCGGATTAGTTAACCCAAGTCACCGAGTGTTGATGCACTCCTAAGAGCTTACTAATCCAAGCAGATCCTAGTACAAAGACATCACAGGCATATATTTTAAAGTTCAAGCTATTGGTGTCCAGCTTTGTTTCTTTTTGTTTCCTTTTGTTCTGCCACTTTTTGGCTATCTTTTTTTTCTTTCCTTCTTTTTGTTTTTCTTTCTAACCAAGGAATTTAATTCAATTGAGATTCATAGACAGTAGGCCACTCTTTACTTAGAAGGAGATATCTTGGCTCTTTATTCATTAAAAGTGAGTTATTATACAATCACACACATACCACCACTTACTTTTATTCTACTTCTATCTAACAGAGACTATCTTGCTTCACATTCAAACTTTTTCTTTTATTGAACTTAAAGATGTAGGGGACAAACATGCTTTTTGCTAAGTGAAAGTAAACACACAAGCATACACTTAGACTAGTTTACTTATTCTAAGAGAAGTTTGAATCTGTTTGAACTAAATGAACACTTTATCAAGACATCAATTAAAAGTATTTCGCAACAGTAAAGGTTAAGTATAGATACAACCTATTGGTTTGCATTTCTTTTGTTCTTCTTTCTGTTGTGCCCCTTTTTGAGTCTTTATGCATGGTACCTTCAATTGGTGGTTAACTCCCACTTAATTCCTTGCTACTTCTTCTGATTCAACAGGTTGACTCTGGGCAAACTTTTGTGTCTTTGCTAAAGGTTATGATATTGGGACTAAACAAAAATAGTTAAGTTGTTGAATAATCTGTTTGATTGCTTGGAACTAGCAATGTGCAGGAAGTTAGAATGAAGTTTTGGTGGAACACCAAACTTAGCATCTTGCATTCTCCCTTCGATTATTTTTGGTGTGCAACACCAAACTTAGCTTCTTGCAATACATAGCAGTTATCCAACACTCTTATTAAAAAAAAGTTATGAAAAGAAAACTACCTCCGGTTGGGTTGCCTCCCAACAAGCGCTCTTTTATTGTCACTAGCTTGACATCTTTCAATTCTTTTTAAGAGGGCTGTAGGTGTTGAACCTCTTTTTCCTTATCCAATTGTCCTCCCAAATACAGCTTTGCTCTGTGACCATTTATTGTGAATTGATTCTTTGTTGCCTCATCTAGCAGTTCAATACTCCCATAGGGAAAAACCTTTGTCACCAAGTAGGGGCCAGTCCACTTAGACTTCAGTTTGCCAGGGAAAATTTTAAGCCTCGAATTATACAGGAGCACTTGCTGTCCTGGCTTGAATTCCTTCTTTGTGATCTTCTTGTCATGCCACTTCTTAGCTCTCTCCTTGTATATCTTCCAATCTTTTCTTGTGATTCCCACTGTTTTCTCTAGGATCTTCTTTAATTCTCTATTTGCAAGTTCAGCTTGGCCGTTAGTCTGAGGATGGTAAGGTGTGGCTACTTTGTGAATTACTCCATATTTGTGGAGGAGTTTCTCCATCTGTTTGTTGCAAAAGTGACTACCACCATCACTAATAAGACCTTTGGGCACTCCAAACCTGGTGAAGATGTGCTTTTTGAGGAATTGGAGGACGATTTGTGCATCACAGGTGGTTGTGGCTATGGCTTCCACCCACTTTGAGACATACTCCACTACTACCAAGATGTATCTAAAAGAATAGGAAGGAGGAAAAGGCCCCATGAAATCAATTCCCCATAAATCGAACAATTCTAATTCTAAGATAAAGTTCTGAGGCATCTCATTCCTTCTTATTAATCCTCCTGCTTTCTGGCATTCATTACATTGGTGTACATATTCTCTGGCATCCTTGAAGATAGTTGGCCAATAGAAGCCACTCTGCAGTATTTTTGCGGCTGTTTTTTCTGGGCCAAAGTGTCCACCATAAGCTGAACCATGACAATGCCACAAGATGTCCCTCACTTCACTTTCAGGAATACACCTTCTGATCACTCCATCAGAGCATCTCTTGAATAAGAAGGGTTCATCCCATGAAAATTTAAAGGTTTGGCTATTTTCGAAAAGTACTTGATAAACCTTCTGTAAAATCCAGCATGCCCCAAGAAACTTCTAACAGATTTCACATTAATTGGTGGAGGGAGTTTTTCATGCTGGCACCCAGGTCACAGAGAGCCTTGTTAAGAATTATCTTGCCAATAGTGCATGAGACTACAAAGCTTCCCGAATCCTTATGTTTTGGTGGAATACCCCGTTGAATCACAGCACTGCATTCCTCGGTGAGTAATATGGTTTCCCTTTCAAGCCAACTTCTTTTCTTGTTGATAAGATCCTTCAGAAATTTGGAATATAGAGGCATTTGCTCAAGTGCTTCAGCCAAGGGAATATTGATTTCCAGCTTCTTAAAAATCTCAAGGAATTTGTGAAAATGCTGGTCTTTAACCTCTTTGTTGAACCTCTGGGGATATGGTAGTGGAGGTGTGATGCTCTTTCCTATTTGCTACTGTCCCTGAGCTACTTCCTTTGAGCTATGTGGCAGGTTATTCTTTTCTTTAAGTTTCTCAGTGCCTTTGTTTGGCATCACAACTTGCTCCTTAGCCTCATCCGCCTTTGTTTGATTCTCATCCTCCGTTGGTTCTTTGATGTTCTCTGCTTGCTTCCTTGTATTGTCATTGTTGCTTATCAATGCTCTCCCACTCCTTAATTGTATTGCCTTGCATTCCTCCTTGGGATTTGGAATTGTGTCACTGGGCAGTGAGTTTGAAGGTCTCTCAACAGATACTTGCTTGGAGAGTTGCCCCATCTGTCTCTCTAGGCTCTTCAGGGAGGCTTCCTGATTCTTGGTTACCATTTCTTGGTGTTTCAACATTTTGTCTATCATCGCCTCCAAGTGAGTGATTCTTTGGGCTTCAGGTGATACTTGAGGTGGGTTATGAGATGTGGTTGGTGGATGGTAGGCATTTTGGTTGGTGGGTTGGTTATTAGATTGGTATTGGTTGAGGTTGGGGTAGTTGTTTTGAGGTTTTCTGTATATTTTGTGAGGAAAAATGAATCTCTCCCAAAACACACAAATCTAACCGGCAAGTGTACCGGGTCGCATCAAGTAATAAAAACTCACGGGAGTGAGGTCGAATCAAGGTTGAGTGGTTGATTTAGTCAAGCGAATCAAGGTTTGGTTGAGTGTTTTGTGATTTGCAGAAATTAAATTGCATGGAATTAAAGAGAACATGAAATAAATTGCTGAATCTTAAAGAACAAGAAATTAAATAACAGAAACTTAGAATGCAAGAAATATAGATTGCGAAATCTTAAAGTGCAAGAAATGTAAACAGCTGGAATTGTAAAGGGAATTGGGAAATGGATTTGCAGAATTTAAACAAGGAAAAGTTGAATTGCATTAAACAAAAGAGAAAAAGGGAATTGGGATTGAAACGGATCTTGAAGCAGTAAAGTAAATGAACATTAAAAGCAAGGAACAGAGAATGTAAAATTGAGATCGGTGAAAACAAAAGAAAAAGACTAGTTAAAATAGGCTAGGATGACTTGTCATCAGGCATCCTTCTATAAGCAAACACTCCGGATGGACATGTGAATGCTGTTTTCTCTTGATCCTGGGGATCTACTGTAATCTGG
>NC_029794.2:67880153-67880637 GCF_000816755.2 Arachis ipaensis
TCATTATGAATCACTGTCATGCCTCCCTTTTTTGGGACGACTTGGACAGGGCTCACCCAGGGGCTATCAGAAATAGGATAATTAATCCCAGCCTCTAGTAGTTTGGTGACCTCTTTCTGCACTACTTCTTTCATGGCTGGATTTAGCCGCCTCTGTGGTTGAACCACTGGTTTGGCATTATCCTCCAATAAGATTTTGTGAATGCATCTAGCTGGGCTTATGCCCTTAAGGTCACCTATGGACCACCCAAGAGCTGTCTTGTGTGTCCTTAGCACTTGAATAAGTGCCTCCTCTTCCTGTGAATTTAAAGCAGAGCTTATGATCACTGGAAAAGTGTCACCTTCTCCCAGAAACACATATTTCAAGGATGGTGGTAATGGCTTGAGCTCGGGTTTAGGAGGTTTCTCCTCTTCCAGAAGAAATTTCAGAGGCTCTTTCATGTCCTCTGAATCCTCTAAATCAGGCTGAACATCTTTAAAGATGT
>NC_029794.2:67881055-67881965 GCF_000816755.2 Arachis ipaensis
TTATGACTCAAGATCTCTTTCATGAACTTGGCATAAGAAGGTATTTGCTTAAGTGCTTCTGCAAATGGAATCTTTATTTCAAGAGTCCTGAGATAATCTGCAAAGCGAGCAAATTGCTTATCCTGCTCCTCTTTCCGGAGTTTTTGAGGATAAGGTATCTTGGCTTTATATTCTTCAACCTTAGTTGCTGCAAGTTTATTTCCTACAGAAGTGGTTGAAGAAGCCTTTTAGAGGGGTTGTTATCAGCATTTGTGTGTGTCTGATCCCTCACTGGAGATTGAGTGCCAGATTTAGAAGCTGGAGTGAAACTGGACGCCAGCTCCTTGTCTGCTCCTGGCGTCTAAACGCCAGAACTGTGCCCATTTTGGGCGTTCAGCGCCAGATCTTGCCCATTTTGGGTGTTCAACGCCAGATCCTTGCCCATTTCTGGCGTTGAACGCCAGTCCTAAGCATGATCTGGGCGTTCAGCGCCAGCCTTCCACCAATTTTCTGGCGTTTTAGTTCCAGAATTACTTTTCCCTGGGCTCTTACTGTCCTTAGGTGAATTTTGGGTGGTTTGCTCATTTCTTAGCTTTTTGCTGCCTTGAGGTGGGGTATTTAATGTTTTCCCACTTCTTAGTTGAACTGCTTGGCATTCTTCTGCTATTTGCCTTGACAGCTGCTGCTTTGTTTGCTTAAACTGTTTGTCCATATGTATATTAGCCATCCTTGTCTCTTGTAACCTTTCTTTGAATTCGGCTAACTGCTTTGTTAGAAAGTCCAATTGCTGATTGAATTCAGCAGCTTGTTTTACAGGACTGAGTTCAGCAGTTGCTGTCTTAACCTCTTCTTTCATGGAAGAGTCATTGCTTAGGTACAGATGCTGATTCCTGGCAACTGTATCAATGAGCTCTTGAGCCTCTTCAATTGT